>NC_092630.1:68178181-68269869 GCF_039555335.1 Amphiura filiformis
ATAATTTAATTTCTTCTTCTGAAGATATAGATTTTTATGATATAAGCAATACCATGCATCTTTGTTAATCATATGCAGGTTAGGTTTTATTAATGAATGATATGATACAAGTTGTTGTTGTATTTTAGCTTTTGTTTGTTTGTTTGTTTGTTTCATGTTGAATTGAGAAATTATTTTGAATTTTATTTGTTTATTTGTTTGACCCATGCTAAGAATTTCAAATTCCATTCAGATGCAAAATTCTGGACACTTCATACTTTTAGACTTGTACATTTCAAAATACTTGAATGAATCCCCAAACAGCATTCATTTCTAGCACGTAAGTGACAAGTAATGAAATAACAACAACACTGATGATGATGATGCTGATCATGATGTTAATACAACAAAAAGTAACAGTGATCTAAGACCGTTATTTTCTTCTTTTTTCCTTTTCCTTTTTTATTTTTGATGTATTATTTGCCATTTTGATGGCAGTTTCAACAGAATCCAATGTTTCATTATAAAACTTCTTCTCCACTCTGGTTACATGTCTTACGATATAAATAAACACTTTCATTCCATGCCACACTTTCATCTTACCCATTTCACAATAATAATAACAATACAAAAATCAATCTGCATTGCTCAATTTTACCAGACAGGCACAGCATTGTGTCAATGTCCGAAGATCTGTCGCTTATTAAAAACAGGTCACTTCATTCTTTTGCCACTATTGCTCAAGCACTTATTTGCTTGTCAGATAGTCTGTGCAATACTTGTCTGACTATCGCGCATTACCTATTGCTTCCTATTCTACAACATTTCTGACCATTCTAAAGCTCCAAGATCTCACCTGGAATATCAATAAGCAGCGCAACTGTCACTGAGGAACAAACAATACAATCTTCAAACACAAGATTCCTGTCATCATACACTTGGACAGTACACAGTATAAACAGAACATCGGAAGATTGTGCTATCATAACATCATTCACATGAGCAAAGTTCACGAAGGTGACTGTAATAAATGTTTTCCTGAACTTCCACAGGCAAGCATGAGCATGTTGATATTTTAGAGTCAATTTTCTTTGGGCTCTCAAAGGAATACGTTTGGACGCATTCAATCTAATTGTAAACTAGCGTTGGTCACTTGTCCAGCCCTGGCGGACAAAGCCCCTCACATTACGATATGTTACCTTTCATCAAGCTGATGAAATTAATTGCCAAGTATAGATAGATAGCAATCCTATAGAGTATAAACAAACCCTCACCTGTAAGCTAGATCAAATTATGTATAAGAGTTGGACATGTCTGTGTGTCTGTTTGTATGTCTGTGATGTGAATAGCATCCACTATGCTTTAGCTGGGCTGTGGTTAGATTGCATCGAAAAGACATGACTGTGTTAAGATACAGGTGGATGGGTGGTATGTCTATCTTGGATATGTCTGTCTTTCTGTCTGTGTGTTGGGGTGTGTCGGTCTGTCTGTTGGTGCCATTAATGCATCGCCTTACTAGCTCAAAAATTTTGAACCTAATTTGCACCAATAATATACATATACATAATGCAAAAACAATAGATAAACAGCAATTAACAATAAATAATAACTAAATCCTCTGTGAAATAATAACCTTTGATTAATTTTTGGTAAAAAACAATGATTAAATTTATAATTAAAAATATCAGCAATAAAGGTTGAGTGAATAAGCAATAGTACAAACTGAGGGTGAAGCAAGTCATTATTTACATAGTAATGATGGCTTAGTAGCGTTAAAACATCTGTGTGATGGACACAGTTGGCTTGCATCAATGATTATTACTATCCTCACATATAACGACAGAGTAGTTAGATGAAATAGGCCTACATTTATATTAAATTGTACAAAGACTGAAAAGTCAAGATGTTTGGATCCCCTGCATATTAATGTCTCATGAACCATTGGCACAGAGTGATGAGCAGGAGCAGGGGCAAGGGTGGATACAAGCTTTGTCATATACTCTCTATATTATCAATACCGGGGCAGACCGTGGTGGACAGTCACAAATCTGGTCACAAGCAAATCCAACAATAATCAGCAACTGCAATAACTAGCGAGCAAACAAACAAACAAACAATCATCGACATTTTAAACTTGTGATCAAACAAATATATTATTATTCTAGCTGTAAACTCTTCACAGTATGTTGTCTTTTAATAACCACCAAACTAATGCAGTTTCACTTTCCCTTGTCATACACTTTCCTTCTATTTATACTAATAATTTACCAACTTTTATTTTTTGATCTCCGATATACGACAACAATTGCAGGCTTGGCATATTAATCACCCTACTTGATCCACACTGCCAGAGCTTAATGAAACATGGTAAAGAATAGAACATGAAATCAATCCATGCACAGGCAGCTTTAATTGTGATCTCCCATAAGTAAATTCTTCTTGTTTTCCTTCCAACTTTTTTTTTTTCTGAAAAGCCTGTCACTCCATCCATCACAACAATTCTGTTCTTCAAAAGATTGCATTTCTGGTACTAAGCAACAAATAACACTATCATCTATCACTTGAGACCTTTGACCCATCAATTTTGTAGTTACCTGGAGAGATTCTGGTTTATTGAAACCAAGTGTTTTCAGGCATCTCTCATTAATCTGTCTGGTCAGTAGTACTGTTTTTAAACATTTATATATTTTTTTAAGGAAGGTAGAGCAGGTCAAAAGAAGATTTAGTTACTTGAGGAACTGCAGTTCTAAAGTCTCATGATAACACAAATATGTACACAATCACCTATTTATTATACATAGCACAAGAAATAACATTATATTCAACTGTCAATAGTAAACCCAAGGGAAAAACATTATTTGTTATATCTTCAGTAGACAGCACAAGAAAGAACATTTCTTCTATCATCAGTAGACAACACAAGAAAGAACATCTATGCTATCTTCAGTAGGAAGCACAAAGAGATATTTATGCTATCATCAGTAGATAGCACCAGGAAGAACACCATCTATGCTATCTTCAGTACCATGAGTACTTAGCACAAGACAAAACATTTACTCTATCTTCAGAAGACAGCATATGAAAGATCATTCATTGTATTCTTTAGTACATAGCACAAGAACATCGCCTATTCTATCATCAGTAGATAGCACACAAAAGAATATCATTTATTTTAGTGGACAGCACAAATCATCTGTGCTATCTTCGGTAGATAGCACCATGAAAGACCATTTATTCTATTCTTCAGTATAGCACAAGAACATCAATCTATCTTCAGTAGACAGCACAAGAACAACATTTGGTCTATCTTCAGTAGATAGCACGCAAAGAGCATCATTTGTCCTATATTTAGTGGACAGCACAAATCATCTGTGCTATCTTCGGTAGATAGCAACATGAAAGATCATTTGTTCTATTCTTCAGTATATAGCATAAGAATATCATTTATTCTATCTTCAGTAGACAGCACCAAAACAACATTTGGTTTAACTTCAGTAGATAACACAAAAGAATATCATTTACTCTATATTTTGCAGACAGCACAAATCATCCATGCTATACCTTTGGTAGATAACAAAAGAAACAACATCTTTGATGCTCTTTGTGCTATCTTCAGTAGATAGCACAAAGAACATAATTATATGCTATCTTAGTAGATAACGCAAGAGTTACAAACTTGACAATCACCTACTTCATAAGATAATTTTTAACCACCACTATTTACAAAAAAAACCACTTTTGCAATTACTGAGGGAACATGTCAAGAAATTTCCCTTCATTTATTGCACTCTTAATACATCAAAGCTGTCGCGATATATCTGGCTCTATATATATATAAATAAATCAGTACTATCAACATCAAGTCAAATTCTCTACAATTCTGTTACACACATCATCGCATTTGTTTACCTATACATCACATTAATGCCACCAACCTCATAATCCTCCATTGCAATTTATCACGACACCTTCCCAAGGTGTAACAATGTCATTTTTCTCCATGAAACTGCTAAGAATAGTATGCTAATCCATCACACGTAACCTTTGACCCATCATCTAACTCTACCTTTTCTTGTTCAACTTTTGCTTTATTAACTCATCCATCAAAGCTCTTGTGAGGATAAGAAAGAAATAAAAACATAAGATGCTGTCTTGATTTCCTCAATCATTCTCTACTACTTTGTCGTTCATGATTCTCTCACTTCCCCTTCTAAAGATCATTATTCATCCATCCATCACACTTGAACTGAGCTTGAGAGAGAGAATCCGCCAACCTGCCAACACTTCGGTGTAGATAAAGCAACTTATTACCCCGCTAATTGTGTCAATGCCATGCAAAACCCACACTTTGTATTTTTCTCTCCTTACAAGCTTAAGTGGTAAATTTCTACTGGGACAAAATTTTGCAATTATTCTCAACAAAGGTGTTTTTGGCAGACTATTTATCTTCTCTGCTCTTATTAAGGAGACACTAGCTTGTCTAAGATGAAATAGTAATAGTGCAATTTGAATTCACACTAATTTTTATTTGTTATGGTAGAACAGTTTAAGCACCCTTATTTTCATCAGAGCATTGTAATTTAAATTATATCAGAAAATAGGTGGGAAAATGTAAATCAGGCTACAAAAAATTGCTGTGTGATATCTAGTTACTACTGCAAGAGATTTGGCACATATCATATATCACCTGTTTCTAGTCGCAATGGTGGGCTAGCACATAATGTGACCATGATTCACATCAACCAGCAAGCATAACTCGTCCATCACAGAGTATATGCATTTGTATTAGTGCACATTAAAATACATATCTTCAACCATTTCACTGACCTTACTTGCAATCTCCAATTAAAATATACAAGGAAAGAGGGAAAAGGGGGAAGCTTTTAAAAGGATTGACTTCTTAAGCTTCCAATTTCAATCTTGTGTAAGTACTGAAAATTGAGTTTGTACTTTTTGTTTGATTCAGTAGTCTATCATTTCTAAGAAGTGGTGTTGTGTAGTGTAATCTTAATGCATAACTTGAGTAGCTAGTAGTGTGCTTGAATTCATTTATTCTTAATCAGTAAGTGAGGGATGACCTCCTAAAACAAGTTCATCCATATTCTTTAATATTTTTTTTAATTCTTCAAGAAATGATTTTTTCTCAATTACATCATGCAATTGTAAGAAAATAGTAGGGGCTAAAAATATCTTGATTTAGAAATTACTATATGCCCCAGGTACTACACAATATAAACAGAGACCTACCATCATTACCTGTTTATGCCTGCATTGGATTATTCCGAAGGCCTGGAAACCATACAATTCACACAGCAAATAAATGTTTGACTACTCTAAATGATCAATTTTATATCAACAGTTATATTTGCTGCGGTAGATTACCTAATAAATCTTAAATGAACCACCTAAATGTTTGTAATTGGGGGATTTGTACTGTACTGTGCTCTATCGAAAATGTCACTTGCTGATTTAAATTAGAGATTTTCATTCATTTAAATCAAGTTATTTGTTGAAACTGCAGCTGGATTACAGAAGTTGATGAGAAAATTAGTTCAACATTTCCTAGTATTTCAAATTGATGACTTCATAATAAATGAAACTGATGCTGGGAATTGTAATTTTGATTTAAGCGAATAAATCAACAGGAGAAAGCAAGATGGTGGTAAGTGCTTATTACTATTATGTATTTTGAATATTTTTGTAGATTTAAATGTGCATCTGAAACGTGTAACTTTTGATTTAAGGCAGTACTACACCCCCTGACAAATTTTGTGAAAAATTTTGCATTTTTCTCAAAAATAACTACACACTGATAGCAAACGTTATGTATATTAGAGGGGCAAGGAATCCAATTACTTCACTGAAATTTCAGTGATTCAAGACAAGTAGTTCATTATATATGTTAAGAAATGAGGTACATTCTAGCGGTACCTCTTTTCTTTTCATAAACAACGTACCGCTTGTCTTGAGTCACAGAAATTCCAGTGTAGTAACTGGATTTCTTGCCCCTATAATATACACAGGAATATACATAACTTTTGTCACCAGTGTGTTATTATTTTTGAGAAAAATGCAAAAATAGTCACAAAATTTATCAAGGGGTGTAGTACCACCTAAAACAATAATCTATTGTGGTGTTCTAGTCAAAGTAAAAGAAATAGGTTTTGGTATCAAATGTGAATATTGTTGTAATATTATTTCAGTTTTCAAAGAGCCTACCTTTCCTTGCACTGGGTCAAACATAAGTTTAAATGATATTCAACAAATGACATTTGAAAAAAGGTAGATTTCACAAAACAATACATATTGATCTTGCTCATAATTGCAAATGGGATTGTATGTTAATATAATTTTTGCAAAAAATGAGGAAAAAATATACTAAAAAACATCTATATCATGATGCTTCAATGACCATGATGACAAATGAGCTAATGAGAGCCAAAGCACTCTGTTCATCGGAAAAATCAAATTGGGTAAATATTTTATCTTTCCAGCTGGCTGAATAACGTATATGATCATTTTAAAAGCTTTTTGAGCCGCAGAGAGCTAGAAATGGAAAAAAGCAAGGCTAAATGGCTGTCTAACAATTACTATTATGATTTGACTGAGCCAAATTTGAACCTAAATGAGCCGACTTGGTTGGTTCCAAGCAAGAGAGGAGAGACAGAAAAGGAAAGCAGAGCCAGCATGGCCCTGCTCAAATTACCATGCAATGTGCCTAGTGGATCATAAGAAGTATCGATGACAACTCACTACAGACAAATATCCAATGATGGGCTATAATGGCATAAAAAGCAGAGTGGCATGGTAAAGTATATCATGGGCTGTGTCAACATGGCGTGTTTGCCAGCATTGATTCCATACAAAGCAATATCACATTATCATTTGGGTTTCAAAAACAGTTGTCAAGTGGTTTCCGGTTAAAGATCTTGGCTTTTGGAGAAAAAAAAAGCGAAAAAGGAAAAAATTAAGGATAACAGTGATGAAGTAGCGCAACCAACTGATGATAAAATGATTTCAGCACGTTGTTGAAGTGGTGTTCAAATTTCTTGCAAATAGAATGCGATACTGTTGTGATATTACTTGTAGGCAAGACTTGCAAGGAGGTAGCCCCAGATTGGATCTCGAAAATTTGCCTCTTCATGCAATTCAATAGCTAAACTGTTTTTACCAAGCAAGATGGTTTATATCGTGAAGTGTGCATACTATATAATAGGCATGTATGTATACAAGGGTAGAGTTTAGTTGGTCATATATTTTTAGTGGCTCTCAAAAGCCTTCAATGTTTATATGTTTGTGATATGTACTGGTTACATGTTCTACATCTGTACACCTTTGTAATTCTGATACTTTAAAAACCAATTATCATTCAAACTTTAAACCAGAAATGTGTTTGTTTTACCCAAAGGCACATGGTCCTATCCGGGGTCCTATCCAGGGTCCTATCTTTGTTTTAGTGCAAGGACATTGTATTTGCATGTTTGTCATTTTACAGAAGCGTTTTTGTGTTTCAATATTTTAATTATTTGCTTGTAAAATGGCTTAAAATATGTGCATTACCTATATTTCCATATTCAATTAATAAATCAATTTGGCCCAAAATGTCACATACTGACTCTGGAATCTCCTAGTATTACCTTATTTCATATTCCATACCTTTTTCTCTCTTTCTTGTTTTTAATCCCACTGAACCTTGCCCTTTCTCTCCCCTTCATTCTCTCTCGCCATTCCCTTACCTGTCTTAACTCTCCCTCTCTCCTTACCTCTCTCTCTCTCCCTCATATTCACCCATTACTTTAAATAAATAACCTACACATGTTAAAACAATCATGCAGAGAAACTGCACAGAGAGTAATGCATTATGCAAATTACTTTCTTGATATCACTGGTATAAAGAGATACCAATAATCGAAGAAAAAAATCATTATGATAATTATGATGGTATAGATTACGATCATTTTACCTTCTAATTGAAAAACTGTATTTATATCTCTTCCATCATATGTCTTGAAGAAATCAATTGACATTTTCTCTGGTAATATCCCACCCAATCTTCTATGATATGGCTAACCTGGGATGCTTGCTTGGTATCGGGTTGCAATCATTTTCTTAAAAATTTAGGTTACAAAATGATGATAATGGGAAATGCAGAGAAACATCTATGTATACACATCATTTAAACAGAGCTAACATTTTCTTTAATGAAGAAAACATCTGCCGAGACTTCAGAGATGAAATGTTTTAGCCTATATACAAATTATATCCTTGTTTCTATTCAGTCTTTTTTATGCTCCATTTCTCACTGCTAAAGCTAATGGTCTCAGGCTTCATTTCAATGTAATTTTTAACAAGATAGATAGATTTCCCATTTGAGATATTGTTAAATTTGAAATTGTATTATAGCTCGTATAATAATTGACCTATTTTAAGAATTATCAAGCTTTATTTTGTAACAAAATCAGTTTATGAGTATATTATAGATGCAGAAGACAGTAATTTCACAAGTGCGAAAGAGTCCAAAATTGTGAACTAATGATAGCCTCTGCTGCACTATTAAGGTCCCACTTGTGAAATCAGAAATTTGAGTCTTCTTACCCTAGGTGGATAGCCAGAAGAAAAATCAAATTACTTGTAATTCCCAATAATAAATGACATCTTGTCTCCTATGACCCATTTCTAACAGGTCCTCATTCTCTTCATCAAATACAACTTAAATTGATCAAATGGTCAAACTGTAAACTACCCAATCAACTCTATTTTATTCACGAAATAATGATGGCCGACTGGCAAAAAGGCATCGTAGCTTAATGTTCAAATAGATCTCTTGTCGGAATTCCTGTAGAGAAGTAGCAATTTGACCAGCTAATCATGGTGATGTGCTTGTTGTAATTTACGGGAAAGCCTAATGCAGGCACTTCCTGTACTAATGCCATTTATTTGGCTCCACACAATCCATTATCGCTAGTTTCAAGCGGTGGACCAATACGGCTAGCTAGATGGATGCATACAACTCATAAAATATGCTTCATATCACCATTATTAAACTCATGTATATACTGTGTGCATGTTCTATGTTGCTTTAGCTTTGTATCAAATTGTTGCATGCTTTGAGAATAAAATGGGGGTTTTAAATAAATTATTACTGTATCTGAACATAGAAAACCATTAAACAGCTGAATTGGTAGATATTTATTATCCATTCTGTATGGATGTAGGTATGATTGTCAGTTTGTAAGAGGGTATACCATCTGAAGGGTGCGATTATTAACCCTAACAGAACTAGGACTCACTAAAGCTCACTATTAAAACCGCTTTAAATTGATCAACACATGATATGCATGGATTTCATCGGGACTTGATGGCTCAATTAAAAATCAGACAAAAGTCATAATATACCCATTTGGCACCAGGAATGAGCATGGGTTTAGAAGCGTCACCTGTGTATGCTACATGCTGATTTTAAATGGGATCTTGTTCTGAACAACATGATATCTTCCACATGGCACTCTTTGCGATGGGGTAGCAGCAACAGGTTATAAATACACGGGGGTGCCATAGTGACTTTCAAGGTTCTTCATCATTTCTCTAGAGTTTTCATTTTTTTCTTGCTTTTTCCCTTCCGATAGCCAGAAAATCCTGATTAGGCAAGGGTTAGGGTTAACCTGTCATATTCATTTCTACATTGACAATGTTAACACCTTCTGAATATCATTTGAAAACAATTTAGATCAGATTTCAAGCAGGAATAGCATAAACATTTTATACACGGAGAGTTAAGCTTCTCAGTGATGTGTCACAGAACCAATGCACAATCCCCTTTAAATTGATCAACACATGATATACATTGTGGGTTGAATTTCATCAGACAGTTATTTAATTGGGGCTCAATTAAAATGATCACTGAAAGTGGTAACAGACAAAATTCTCAAAATAATCGATGGATTCCCCATTTGGCACCAGGCATAATGAGCATGGGTTTAGAAGCAAATCAAGTTATGAAAATTTACCTGAAAATTTATGCTGAAAAAATTATTGATTTTTCTGAATTCAAATGAAGATTTTGAGCTCTTGTTCTAACAGTGTGAACAACATGATATCTTGAACAACATGCATTTCACTCAGGGGTTTCCTAGTGGCTATTGTATATAGCAAAGCAACAGGTTTATAATTATACTAACTAAGGTATAGTTTTACATGCTGACAGGTTCCTCTGAATGCAACCGCATGCCATCCGCCTTCTCCAAATGGCATTTTTTATTTTTGTGAATTTTTCTTGAACAATGTTTTATATCAGTGGATTGGCTGTAAAAAGGCTTAAAATTATCTTTTTGATAAACAGAACTAATCAATGATTAGATAGATAATGCAAGCACCCTGTTAGGGTTTGCGACCACATAGTAGTCATGTGACATCTTATCCCAGTATCTTATCCTCGTAGAAAAGTGTAGTGATGGGTCAAAGGCCTGGTGGTCACTCTGAATTCATAGATATCTTAAGTATGAGCTACATTAAGCAACTAGTGTGACGCAATCAACCAAAATCAAATGAGTTATTTGAATTTCCAGCCAGAAACAATTTCCATCTCCAGTTCCTGAGGCATAATTTATAACTTAGTATCACACTGCTAAAAAGACAAGAAAAGTTTGATTTCAGAACTTTTGAACAGAATTCAGAACAATTTGAACATAATTCGAAACAATGTTTAACTAGAAATGATTAATTCTACCTGATCAAATTACAAATTATATATACGATATAAGCTTTGTAAAAAGCAATTTTGATGTCTTGAAATACTTCTAGAATATTTTTTCTTTTTGAAATTATCATCTATATTCTCTCTCTGCAAAAAAATGATTCATAAGCATTAGAATCGTATATATATATACATAACTGTTTTAGGATATTTTGCAAACACAAATGACCTATAACCTTGTATGACTCAAACCTACCAATCCATTGGGGTGCGTTGACTCCGGTACAATTGACAAATTGCCTGCAAAGCTTTCCCTCTTCCCCCTGCCTGCCACCTCTGGCAGTGCTGTACCACAGATAACTCCATCCACGCTATTTGAATCTAAATCGCATGACATTATCATCATGAACGCTACCCCTATAGAAGGGATGAAAAAAAGTATAAAAATACCCAACATATGTGTGTGTGCGTGTGAAAATATCCTGGGGTAACAGCTGCGATCATGCTGAATTTTTAATGAGTTGTGAAACCAAATTTGGTTTTCTACGATGATCCCTTTTTATCTCCTTTTCCAGCAAATCATGGAGAAAAAAAGTGAAATGATCAAATAATACGACACTGACATGGATTGTCCCAAGGATAATTGTAATGCAAACACACTGATGAAATAAAAGATTGATAGCATATACTGCAATATAATATTATCTAAGTTTCAAAAAATATGCCACATTTGATTATTAAACATGCCTTTTGTTACAAGCTGGTGGGAGGATTCTCTATAGAATTAAACAAATTTCCTTTTCTACAAAAAAAGCTCAAATTCAACACACAAAAAACCTCTCAATTTCTCGTGCCTCTGCAAGCCTAGTGCTCAATTATCATTGCATAAAAATGTGTTTGCACCTCAAAATGTTTAATAATGCAGACATTGCATTTTCCATCTTCCTTAAGTGAAAAAAATAGATTTATTTATTAAATATAGGCCTTGAATATACTTGAGTCAGGCATGATTCTAAGAGACTGTGAAAGAGATTCAAAACACACTGTGTTTCATTTAATGTCACCAACTAAGCATTTGATACAATTTCTTTTCAAAATAATACACAATGAAAATTTATAAATTTTACATAAAACTGCTCTGCACATGAACAATGCTGCTAATTCTTATGTTACAACATATATGTCATACATGGTGATAATTCACATCCACTCCATAAATCATGCTACAAAAACATTAGTTTTCACAGCATACTCTAAAAGTGGAAATTTTTACGAATGTGATTATTTGCACATTGCCAAGTCTGAACTGTTTCAATTGTTTTTAAATGTGTGATTCTTAGCTTCCATACATTGAAATATATAAAAGAGGAATTGTTATTTTCACAGTAGCTACTGAGAATATGCAAAGCCTGATAAAAATGTAGCACAAAGAATTCCACTTTCATGTAAATTGAATCTCTGGTTTGGGATATGATAATTCAACATAAACACCATTATGCAGTTTCATGTAAAATTAAATGTTTGTTACTCCATTAATTTCCTTTGATGATGTGCTTTATTTTTTATGTGTACTTTTTATTCTATTTTCCACATGAAATTGTCACAGTTGAAAAAATGGCTTTAAATATGGATGAATATACTGGTATACTTTGTTTGGCTCAAAATTGGTGAACATTATTTGTTTTTTGTCACTGCACAGTGCACATGTTAATAGATTCCCATTTTGCACTCGTGTAAAAAATTCGCGTACTCGTGCGCCAGTCACACATAATACAAAGCCTGACTAGTGTAGGTGCTGCGCCTAACTACGTGCATAACATTCTAATTCTTCTACAATATCAATCCACAATATTACGAGTCTCCAGCAATTATAAGCCGAACAAAGTATTGTTTAAATACAACCATATGCTTGATACTCCAGTTCATGGTTAAATAATGTACATTTTGTAACTAGCCTTACTTTTTACATATTTACTTTTTACATATTTGATTTTGATATAATCCGCTGGAAGACTCGTACTTCCTAATATAGGTTACTAACAACCTCCCGAAGTACTGAATTAATCTGAGGCATTGTTTGTGCAGTGCATATAATAATAATGGTCAATTTAATAGTAACTTTATTATTCTGAAGCATCTCCAGAAAGAGGGAGATTATAATATGCAGAGAACTCTTCTCCTATAGCAATAAAATGGTCAACAACAAATGAAGTTGCCATTTCTTTATAAAATATTCAAGGCTTTCTTTCACTCTATCTCTCTCTCTATAAATAAGACTTATTTCACAGTGTTATATAGGATTCCCTGTGGCTAGCCATGTCCAGTCAGTCAGGTCAGCCTGGTAGCACCACAAAGTGCTTTTATTTGTCATATATGTGCTTAGTAACCTGTTTGCTGAAAGCATATTAAATATGGAATATATAGAACACTCTTGCCTTAAACAAAAATACCAAAATGAAAACAAGATTATTTCACCTAATTAGCAGCCTTCCTAATTAGTATCCACTGTGAATTGAAACCATTTTGGGGGGTTCTCTTTAGTGCATTTGTGGTATCTTAGATCTAGATTTTGGGGTATCCTTTCACTATTACACTCTAAAAGGCATAGAAAAACAGTAAACAAAACCCATCCAAATGTGCACCCATTCTCCCATCACATAAATAGACTGCAGGTCTACTTGTTTGAAATTTAGGTTCCCTAATATTTGGCATTTCATCCCCAAGGGTGCATATAATTTTAGAACCCCTTAGTCATAACTTGTGCCCCCCTTAATGTGACCTTGCCACCTGGATACTAATTAGTCTGAGTGCAACAATGTTATTATGCATCAGACATGCAACATATGGAAAATATACATCAACATTATATGTAATTTGTTTGTTTGTATTTGAACCAATTATGAAAATAGGTTTTGGGAGTCATTTGGGTTATTAAGTTAACACATATAAGGCACCAATAAAACAATAGAACCGGTATATTGTGTGAATTAAGCAATATTCCCAGAACCAGAAAATTGTGTCATGTGTGAATAAGTATTGTTCCCCGAATTTTGTTTCCTGAATACAATTAGGTTTGAGCACCAGATGTCACATGAGCTGATTTTCAATGCAATCAACATAGCCCCATTTACTCAAATTCCCAAAATCTTTCTCATCCTGCTGCACAAAATATGGTAGGAGAATGTAGAGTGTCCTAGCTGGTTATTGAGGTTGGCTAAGTATTTGAATACAATGTCCATCCTAACTCTGACCTTAGAAACATAACACTGATCTTTACAACCTAGTTTAGATGCATGATACTTTGCCATTAATTTATAAATGAGATCTATTTTTGAGTTCACAATACTTTTTCAACAATAATTATACTTGACCACCCCCCCCCCCCCCCTAAACAAGGGGGCAAATTTAAGGGTGTAGTACAGGTGGTGCTAAGATGTTGGTTAATACCATATCCATAAGTAACCATTAACACTTGTGAAAGATGAAGTAGAACCTGTTGACATTAGACTTGCATTATATTTTCCATTTCCAGGTCACTCACAAATGGTATTCGCAATGTTACTGATACTCACCTGGTTTGAAGATGTAACAGAACACCTCTGATCTACACAACTAATAACATTTATTTGGCATACAATTTGAAGGATTAAGAACAAAGCAGCTGATGCCTAAATTTGTTTAACTTATTTGTTTCTTTTATGTTCTTTCTCATTCATTCTCTCTGTCTGCCATTGTTTTATTATTCACAAGGCCTCTTCTGCACTTTAATTATCATTTAACACCTACTTAGCACTACGGGGAGGCCATACACACAGCGTGCAATGCATCTCACTCCCTGCAAACCTGAGAACCTCGCTGAGGTATCACTGCTAACGTTTTGCCACTTTTTAAATCGGGAAATTGCATTGGAAAGAAAAAAAAAAGATAGGACTGTAAAAAATGATTGAGTGCAATCTATTATGGCAACAGGATTTGGGGGAGTGATGAGTGTTGGGGCTTAGGTTACGAGGATGACTCTGTTAAGCGTTTGCTTAAGTTTAAAGCATGTGTTTTGCCGTAAATAAGATTGACAATATTGGACTGTTTTGCTTGGAAAAGAGGTTTATAGGCAAGTGCAATTTGAGGGCAATTTAATTCTCACATCTGTGTCTAGACTTCAATCTTGAGTTTGTACATTTAAGATTGTGTCCCTAATGAATGTAGGTGGAAAATAGGGCCAAGTCAGTTTGCGGCTCAATTAATTTGTACTCAATATAGCACAGGTTGCTGTTTATATACCATAGTTATTCGGTGAAGTTGTTATTGTAGGCTTTGTGCTTCCCGACCATGATGCATCTCAAAGTGCACGCATCATTTTTTGTCACTATTTTTACCATTTTTATTTGTGTACAGAAATTGCCCAACAGTCAAATACAATTAATGATTCATTGTCCCATCAGTAATAGTTGACTATATTTCTTTTTCATTACCTAAATGGATGATACCTTTTGAAATGTCCACATGATTAATAATTGCTATTAAAATATTAAAATATTAAACACAAGGGTTCATGCACGGTACACATGCCACAGACATAATGCTCCAATAGTCCAAACATGTGTCTACACATCTATGACCCAACCAAGCCTCATTTTAAAAGTGATTAATATTTTCAAAAACATTGCTCAGGGAGAAAATGGCTTCCATGCTTGCACTGGTTTTGTCAACAGAGGATGGGGTAATAGGGGAATTCCCTTAGGTTTTAGTGCTGTTAATGTCATATGAAGTTCCCTTCACTTGTTGGAGCACCACTTTGCCATTGGTTCTACATCAACATCTTGTGCAGTTTTATAATTATTGCTTATTGATTCATATAACAGCCAAATGCTTTGGTCATTTAAATATCTTGATATTGATATTGACATTTTCTTTGAAACAAAAAACAAGTTAATTTTATATTAACATTCACAACTAAAACATGTAATAAGTTTCTGCTTTCTTTATCTATTGCCCCAAACAATATCACAAATATATTTAGAAAGTTATTTATTTATATTTAAAATGCAAGCTTCCTATAAGTAGTAAGTTTTCACACTTTGTTGATTTTGATCATCTACTTCGCATCATTACATGAATAATTTTTAATCAATATATGCATAAAAGAACAAATTTGGGTCTTTTTTTATTTTGCGGTAGCTGTATATCTATGCTATAGATATGCTTATTTATATGTATATACCTTATATTACACATGACGGTAGGTTCTCAATTTACTGGTACTGCTGGATCATAAACAAGCTCTTTTATTTCATCTTTTCTATATTTTTCAATTTCCTTTTACGCTCTGCCAGAGAAACAGAAATGCCACAACATCCACTCAGATATTGTCATTGTTGGCAGACCATTAAAGCCTCATCGGAAATATAGATGAGGACGACTAATATGCAACAAAGCCAACTGCACAATATCAAATCCATTAAGAATTTATTTCTGCATTAGATCATATGTACATCTTCCAATACTAGGAATTCTGACTTTTTGTTAAAAGATATAAATCTATATATAATTTCATACTTTGGGATTTTGACTTGCTTGTTTATTTATTCAGCATTTCCAAAATAATATTTGTCAACACTGCTCAACAAAGCTTTTTTTTACAGTGGCATCAAAATTGTGGTTCATATACCATTTACAAACTAATAAAAGTGTTTAGGCATGGACTGCAAGGACCTTTTTACAATGAAGTGACAAGAATTACCTTTAAAAGGGAAATCTGACCATATTACTTTCCACTTGTATCTCACCCCAATATGCTACTACACTTTAAATAATGCCTTTCTTTAGGATGTGTTGTGTACAAAAATTCACTACTCAATTTTAGAGTTATGGTTATAATTGGAGGTTATTGATCTTTGCCATAGGGAATGAGATCAATATGGCTGAAAACAGATTGAATCATCCCTTGAAATCATGACGTGAGCTCAACATTCCAAAACCTATCTACATGGTGAGATCAGAGTCCTTTGAAATCATGAAATGGGCTCAACATTCCTCAACTTATCAACATGGTGAGTAAAACATCTTTACTAAGATCATGGTTTCTGTGCAACTCAAAGAGAACACTGCTAAATCAAAACATGAGCAATATAGCTTTAAATTATTATTTTGTCATTTCATTTTCTGATCATTTCAAACCCAGATCTCAGCAGGTTTAACTTGCCATGTTGATAGCTGGAGGAATCATGAGTACATTTTACATATATGTCATATCATAATTTCATTTCAAGGAATGTTTCATCTTGTTTTCAGCAACACATATAGTAATGGAAATATGGTCATCTTTCCTTTTTCAGTTTGATGTCAGTAATTTTACACCTGTATGAAAATTCATATCATATTTGGTGAAACTAATTAATGCAACTTGTATTACAAATTACACTTTCATTTCACTCACCTGTGTCAGAGGACTATCACAAGCACAATGCATCACATTCTTGGATTAATGCCCAAAGAATATCTAATGTGAATGTGTGATATGTTCATCAAATATGAATTATCCAGGGTATTAAAGCATGTCAACTTCTTCATAACTAGCCTATATGCTCTTTATTACATTGCTTCTTACTTTAATATTACGATATAATCACAAATTTCCTATTCAAATAAGTTGTTAAAATGAAACTAAAATAGATATAACATGCTGTTATAACATAATTACGTTGTTTTATGTATTTTTACAACATATTTATGTAGTTATATATAATATAATTTTGAATTTCAGTGCAAAACTTTTTGAGATGGGCAATCTTCTGAACATTAACCTGATGCACAGAAACTTTGCATCGTGTTTCTTACTTGCTTGCCTGTTTTCACTTTTTCACAATTCAAATACCTCTAAAATATCTTCACAAGACTATAATAATATAACAGGTTTGTTTGTTTTCACCATTTGATGATAGAAATAGCTTTTGTTAAAATGTCTTTTATCACGCTCTCTGCACTGTTACATGATTGGTAGCAAAAGATAGAACCGATGGTGAATATTTCAAGATGCATTGCGATTAGTATACGCCATCCAGTGATGCGTATTGTCAAGGTTGATTCATTGCATACAATACCAACCATCCAATGTGTACCCGTGGACTGATTGACACCTTTCAAGATTGGTTAGTACCACTGCCAGCGCAACGATGACCTCTGACTTCTCTTCTTTTCCACATAAAATACCATCAAAATATCATGCTGACACCACTTGCCAGCAATAAATTCCCTTGGGTATCGCTAGCACCTTGGAATACTTGCAGGAGTCATGGCTCTACGCAAAACTGGTGATTCGTCTCAAAATTGTTCCATCATGTGTCGTCTGCTGCTGAAAGTATCTGACATGCTTCCCACACACATACACGTACACACACTTACAAACACACCCCCACATGTACAGACACCTCATGTTCAACACCAAACAAAATTAAGCATGTAAGTTGAAGGCTTACCTGTGGTGCATGAGGGTGAACCATGACCGGAACAGGTGGAGGGACTGCATATGGAATCATAACAACCCCGGTGGCCTCCATTGTATCCCCTCGAAAATTTAACATCCAGGGGTCTTCACCGTGTAAGAGAGGCCGAGATGACCCTGTTGAGATCAGCGTGCCGTTGCAAAATGGGTACAGATAAGAGTAGAAGACCCGTTATAGACACACGTGTACCAACACACATACATACACACAGAGTAGCAACTGTAGGCTATCAGCGTGTGCGTGTGCAAACTTCAGTTGTTATTCACAGTGTATATTGGCAGCTGGTTATTCAGCAGCAACAGCAGCAGCAGCAACAGAAAAAAAATGTTATCTACCAGTGCTGCCTTATATCATCCGCTGTTAATGGTGGAAGTCGTAACTACTCTTCTCCACATGACAACCTCACGTAATAATGCACTGCCGGCTCAGTAGCGTTTTACACACACTTGCACGGTCTGCTCTCGGTGAGTCGTACAACGGGATTGGATGAAGGCTTCACTAACAGATAGCACTGTGAGCGCTATGACTCTGTAGCCAGCACGGTGGTTGTTTGAATATGAATGAGCTGTGTGTGTGAGTGTGTGAGAGCTAGAGATGAGTTATCATACAGACAGAGGTAACTCAGGCGTGCTTGGCTCTACTAGGCTACAGGCTGGGCACACTTATGACTGTGAAGGCACACGCCAGCCACACAGTAAAAGATAATGCACTACTCATAGATCAATTATCAACACTAGATAGATACACAATAGAAGTAACAAATCCAATGGCAAACACAATGCAATATTAGCCCTTTAAAATACTTGTTTCCAAACCGGCATATACAAACACATTATCACAACCTGTTACCAGCAAAAAGATTCTCTTTACAAAAACACAAAGGACATGCAACATATCAATACCATCAAGAATAAGCCTATTATAATTACTAGATAAGAACCTAATTATACAAATAGGATTTTCAGGAGTCTTGTAGTTCAAACCAAGGTTCACATGCACTAAAAGCTTGTTACTTAAGCATTTTTAAAGTATCTGGATCTGAAATTCAAGTCACGCAACAATATATTATTTTTGTCTGATATTCAAGTCATGTATGTAATTCAACATTTATTTTCATATAGACAGATGAAATTTGAAATCACTCAAATTATGAGCATTTCATTTTATTGCAACGCATTCTCATCAATATGGTCAATGTGACGTTATAAACAGAATTGTTTTCATATAATGCCTTATTTTACATTCACAATTTTAAAAAATACAATACAATTCAATTCTCACTAAAATTGTTTTAACTTTTAAATACAATTTTATAAACTAATACATAAGAACAGAAATTTCGACCATTTTCCTTTCACATGAAAACAGTTTTCAAAAATGTTCATCAGTAAAGTTTTTTTTTTTGTCATTATTTTATCAGATGATCATTAGAACATAAAAATATAAAGTTAGAAATTAAAATATCTGTTCATTATCTTGAACCACTTCTAAAAATAGATAGGTATTCAATACATGTGCATACAACAAAGACTGGTGGTTTTACAAACACCAACAATTTTCCCCAAATCAGAAAATGCAACTGTTGGAGAAAAAGAAAAAAGGTTACATAATCCAAATATTTGGGAAGGACTGGCCTATATTAATATATTTTGAATCAAAATTAGCAGATCAATGCAGTTTCCACAATCATGCAGGCATGAGACTGCACTTTCCTAAAAAAAACCCTGAAAATGCTTTAGAAATTGGGCAAAAGGTACCAAAACAGGTTGAAAGTAAATAAATAAATAAAGTTGCGGAAATTTTGACTAATAAAAATTAAAACTGAAAATGCTTGGAGTTGCATATGTTGAATTTTTGAAGAAAGCATTACATTTCTGTGCAGCAAAGGTTCAAAATAAATGCAAAAACAATAATTAGATTATCAAGTAAATTATCATTTTAAATATCTTTCTGATTAACATCAGCTGCAATAATTTAACACCTGACAATCATTTAAAACTACAATATGCATCTCTATTTTCATGTCCTGATAATATAATATTTGAATTTACAAATATTCAGCTTCCCCTGATACTAATTTTTCTTAAAAGTAAAATATGACAAAGAAAATGCAATAAAATTTGAAAATGGTACTTGTTTCTATATATGTATTTCACTATGTTTGCTGTGTTTTTTTGGTTTTGGGGCATTTTTTTTCTCTTCTAAACAGAATATTCCACTGATTTGCTTTTGATTAGAATAATTTAAATTCTGAAATGTTCAGTCTTTATGACTAAATATAACCTTAACCTATTTCTGGCTATATCTCAAGTATCATATTTCCCGACAATAGCCTGAGTGGACTCAATCGGGTCACATATTATTTATAATAAGTTACCTAAAATATAACCTATGATACAACCATTCCTCAGGATTGTTTTTGGACTGGACATTGCCCATATTAGCTCTATTGCTGCATGTCCTATCTTTTCTAAACATCTGGCTTGTCTCCCAGAGCAAGCTAACATATCTGTAGTCTGTACAAACACAAATGGCAAACTTACTGATTAGTAAGTCAATATGAACAAGTCATTTCATCAAGTATTTCTTAAACAAAAGGGATGTCTCAACATGCGCTGGTAAAACAAGAAATTGCTTTGTATTTCATCATTTATCTCATTACTACTGTACTTTTAATGAAAATATGCAGCAAATGATGGACAAAATGTGATATGAAGAAAAATATGTACTGAATTTTAATGCAGATTCCTCAAATCACAATCACATTCTGAAATCAATAATAGGCAGTCAATTGCACATGTCAGCTAAATGGGGACAGTCCCCCATTACAGTAATGTCCATGGTTGGAAAGTTAAGTTTTATATTAACATCTGCATTTGCAGGCAAACACCTACACACCCCTCACACACACCCCACCCCACACATAGAAGTACACAAACAAATTTCATAATTACATGCATGCAATTAGGTCTGCATTTGGTCAAGATCATGTCAAATCATCCGTCTAATTTTTATGATGGAATAATTCCCTCTGTACAGATTGGGGCAGTTATTAATAAGACATTAATACATAGTCTTTAAACCCAATATAAGATAACAACTGATAAAGCAGAAAATGGTGAAAACATATTTGCATGTTGATCTACCAATATATGCTTTGTTCTCCTCTATGTGGTTTCTACACAGCTGTTGATGTTATTAGGCCTAAATATATTTACTGCCAGTCTGGAAATATACTATAGAGGCTTTTAATTAGAAATATGACCCAACCTAAAAGGTGTAATTGATATTTCATAATATGGCCAAAGAGGTAATTTTCTTCTTCTGTGCGCTCCATGTACATACTAACGATTGCTTGCAACCGCTAAAAATAGGCACATGGAAAATGATATTTAGATGATTGGTTATTAAGATGAAATAAGAATACTAGAATTTGTGTAGTACCAGTATTTATTTGTCAGGAGTTGGTGTCTCGTTTCTAAATGACATTGGGTGTCACAATTTATGGCTGCTATCTCACAATGTATAATGTGTTTGTTTGTTTGTTGTTGTTGCTTTTCATTCTGAACAATCTCATTTTACTCTCCTTCACACAACCACACAGCATGTTGCACAGTCAATAGCATGCCTGCAATGGAATCCAGGAATCACTTTCCACATCTAGGGAAATTTGCTTCCCTAAAATAACCAAATGATTAAGAAATTGTAGCGAATATCCCTACCTCTGTGGGAAATTTGGCTTGTCCTCCCAAGATTTATAAAAAAAATTCTAGACCAGCACAACAGGTTGTAGTCACATAAATTCTATGCTCATGAAAATGCCAGCCACAAGTATATACTATACAGACACATTTATTCACATCATCTATGTTGTCTATAAACATCATCAATTCATTTTTAACACCTCAAAATGGCATTTCTGCACATTTCTAATTAGAAATTCACACACTGCTGCACTTTGCCCCATTTAGCAACTAAGTCTGTATCTGACCTAATTAAAAGATGGTGGTGCGGTTAAATATAAGTACAATGTCAACACATTCTGAACCAAACACATGTTGCATGGTCTATTTGTTACTATTTTATTTTAATCTCTCACACATTAACTTAACAGAAGCATTAAAAACAGTATCAACATAAAAACCAAACGATTGATACATCTGCTGTCACATAAAAAAGTTCACATACTACAATATATAAATACTCAGGACTTACAACATCTTCAGCTACAAGTGTTCATTGACACAATCACAGACTATCACAGCCTAATCACAAACAGTCAAAGTCTCAGCATCACCCAATAATGAGGGCCGATCGTTCCATGAATTGTGACAAAACATATTTTTACAATCTTTCCCGTAAACGCGAAGACATGCAACACTCTATCACACGTATACGCAAAGGAAACACACAATCAAACAATTGACCCTCATGAATATGCGAGAATTCACAGCATACAAAGCACAGGGATTTTGACTGTTTGTAGTTCGTCTGTGGACACAATTTACAATAAATTGTGGACAAAATTTAGAATAAATTGACAGTTGAGGTTCTTTTCAATTTCATTGTCACCAAATATTTATTTATTTCACTGTCAAATTCCTTAAAGCAATAATGTGTGATTTGCATAAAGAATACATTCCTATTTAAATGTTTGTTTTCACTGATCACATAATCTTATTTTAATTTCGAGCCAAACAAATGAGGTATAACGAAGAAAATTGCGATTTCATTCCAGCGCCTACAATGCGTGTACTACGCTCACCGATCGTAACATGTAATACTACATGGAGCATCGCGCTTGACGTATGTACACATAAGCTGACATCCATGGGGATGTTAGCAAGCAGTCGATTGATGAACTCTGAATAAAACGGGTTGATCCGGTTTTAATATAAAAAGTTAAATTGTACTGTTATTTAAGCACTTCAGGCTTAGTCTTTTACATGGTATTTTAGTACACCACTGGGCATTATAATTATGCAAAAAGTAGAAATCCAAGTAAAATTGAGGGCGTCGCTGTGAAGCAAATCACACATTGTGGCTTTAAGTGTCACCTTCTATTCCAACTGTTTTCATATAATACAAAAAGTTGTTTACATATTTCCCATCTGACACCTTGGGGATACACAAGTGTTCAGAAAGATTTATTACAAAATTAGCCTATCTACTGTATCTACTTTAATAATTAATCTCATTGGCAGTGAAAAGCCAATTAATAGTTCCTATAGTGCCTTAATTAAACTCATCCATTTCTTATTAATAAGGCTGAAGCAGAAGTGCCCTCCTTAACGAGATGAACTTTTCCTTCAGACTTTTTCACCTGAGACTAGATCAAAATGGCTGGCTATCTTGACTGATGATAAAATAAATATTTCATTATTGTTGATGATCGAAATTGATAAATTCGTTACCCAGTATATTGCCATATTGATATTTTCACCTTTGCTATATAGCGAAACACATTGCTACAGGAAGAATAGTATGGCAAGAAATGCTGAAACCTGTACACCTACACTTGATGCACTTTTTACTTAAGACGGTACGATACAGATTGTATCGAATGACCCTCTAGGTAACACATTGGAGTCCATAACGGTTCCTAAGTATAGGCACACACACAAGCTAGAGGTCCCTCTCTAATTCTTAATTACCCAGCATGCTGGCAAACCAATGATTCACCAACTAGTGATATCTAATAAAGCTGTAGCTTGCAGTTGTACTGCTTGGTTGATTTTCAACCTTAGGTCCATTGAACTTGGGACCTGTTCTATCTTGTTAGTTTGGGTGTCTGGATTGCTACATCACTTGCACTGTTATTTGCCTCCATATGATCACTAGGAGAATACAACACACCAGATGGTATTCTCTACTTTGTGTTATATGAGTAACTGATGTGTAAGGTTGCATACTGAGGGTAAGGGCAAGGTTGTGTGATGGATCAGATGGGCTGATAAAATGTGTTGACAACAAATATTTTCAAATAAAAAAATCCAGACAAAATTGTAAATGCACTTCTTTTTTTTTACATCAAACAAATTCTGATTTTCCTCAAATTTGGTAAAACTGACAGACAAACCTAAAACAGATTGACAAACAACTTTGATCACAGAAGACAGAACACTTTGAACATAATTTCAAAATAATTCATAGGTGCAACATTGTAACGTGTTATATCATATCAAAATGAAACTTCCCCTCTCACAAATGGTCAGTTTCAACAACATCTCAATTTTATTTTCACAATCACGATAGCAATGCAAAACCACACCTTTTGATTTCATGTCAAACATACAGTACAAAATAAAACATTCACAACTAGAGCGGGATTACAGACAGAAAGTCAAGTCATTGACAAAGAATGCTTTTAGCAGGTGCATACTGGTGGTTCAATTATGTAGTCAGTCGATAAATTCACTTTAGAAAGCCTCTCCACCCATCAGGAAATGACCACTAGACCATCCGGATCTCTCTTTTTAGCTTGATGCCAGACCTATTTGCCAGTCAAGCATTACGCCCATGCAAATACTCCGGCAACATTATTTTTCACACCAATATATGTTAGCAACAAGTGTTCCATAAATCTTTCTACCTACAATAGATAAACCTACTTGTGACAATTTTTGTAGTATTTTTTCAAAACTGATAATTTCGTGTTAGTGATTTCCACACATAACAAACGTAGAAACCCCCAAGCTGGTTTTAGACTTCATGGATATGAATAATTACAAATGGTCAGAACCAAGCTAGACATGACTCGGTAGAATTGTAATGAACAACATGAGACATTTGTACATTCAAATCACAAAACCTTTGCCAATAAACATTCCCCTCCCTCTCATGGACGGAATTTCAACGTAACTTCCAATCAAAGACCAATAAAATTGGTTATACAGTCATACAATAAGCCAAAACCTCTATTCATCAACAATCCAAACGTCAACTCGATTTTCTAACAACAAAATATCGGGATGAGATGAGGGGTTGTAGTTGCCATGGAAACCATCAACAAGATTCATATACTTTTCATTTTCAGCACAGAAAGGGTCATACAACATGCTGCGACATGTGTTTGAGGGGCTCTATAGTACGCTGACCCAGGTGTGAAATAACCAGTATAAGAAGATATTTGTCACAAAAATCAAGCAGGCATGCAGCAGTTGTATCGTTAGGTTTTCTTGGCAGCTGAAGATGGCCTTGGAAAATAATGAAACAAGATGGTATGGCTGTTGATTCTAGTGTAATAAATAAGAGATAAGGCTAGGCTGTAATTAAGGTCAATATTTATTCAAAGCTTTAAATAAAGGAATATAAAATACCTTGTGCTTCATAATTGTGTATCAGTTAGGGAATACTGAGTATTTAATTACAAGCATCATCATGGAAGGGCAAATTTAAAAGCTATTTTGAGGTTTTTGTAGCTAATATCAAAAAATTAATGATGCCTATGCGTAAAGATTAATCTAAGTGTAGTATCACAAAGGTGTGGTTAAAATTCAAATTATATTATTAAAGCCATGCTTAATAGTCGCTTGCAATATCTAAAATTGACTGTTCGATAAGCAAATAGAATTAACATTATATTTGAGTAGTAAATTGTCTTCCCATAAAATATAATTAATTTTTATAGGAAAATATATAAATTTGTAAAAAAAAGTGATTGGTTGATGTGACTATTGAACAACATGCTTGCTATCTACTGAAGATAGCAATTTGTGCCAATGTAACTATTGAACAACATGCTTGCTATCTACTGAAGATAGCAATTTGTGGCAAGGGAACTATTGAACAACATGCTTGCTCTCTCTACTGAACAAGGTTTTGCTTTTATTGCGCTAGGTCCAAAAGCTCTTGGGTCCCTTGGGACCCCGAGCTAACAGAAAAAATGCAAATAATATTCTTTATTTCTTGCTTTTTAGGGGATTAGGGAGGGGAAATTGCAAACTGGACTTTAAAAATGGGGGTCCCTAGAAAGAAATATTGGGGTCCCAACTATTGATCTAGTAAAACAATTCAATTTAGTTTGTGTGATACCATACTATGTAGGCCTTTTTTGGGGGAGCAGGGGTTTATTAAATAATAATTATTGTATTTTTTTGTTTGTTCTTTCATTCTTTTTCTTTCTTTACTTTTTTTGACACCGATTTTTTTTTCGTAAAAAATTTTCTTTTCTTTCTTTTTTTCGAGAAAAAAAAATTTCAAAGTTTTTTTCAGTTTACATTTTAGTTTTTTTCTTTTCTTCAATTTTAAATTTTCAGAAAAATTTTTTTCTTTTTTTCAAAATTAAATTTCTAGGCCTATTTCATTTTCTTTCTTTCTTTTTTTCTTTTTTTTAAATTTTCATAGGCCTTTTTATTTCAATGAAAAAATTAGTATAATTACCTAATATTTCTAACCACTGAAGTAAACAAAGCAATGAATGATATACTGCCTGCAAACCAATAATACTTTTAATACTGCACCTCTAGTTGATGAGATTATTTGCCAGTAAACAATTAAAATGGCAACCAAATAGCAAAAGAGATCTCACAGTAGAAATTTGCAAAAGCGATATCACTGCTGTTTTGCTGCATCAAAATTTTCACTCACAAAGAAAAGCAGTATTACTGCATGCAATAATTAATTAATTATTGAAGTAAATTAGGCCATAATTTTGTATTTCAGGGTTGTTCAGTTTTTGGCAGAAAATGATGTGCATAATGCAAGTTGAGGAAACTTTTGAGTCCTAGTTTTATGAAACCTGGACCATAGAAACAACAGTGGGAATGAGTCGCCGATGCTTGCATCGAGCAGATAACTGATCGGAGGCTAGCAGTTGTAGTCACTGTGTGATACACATAGTAGCCACTGCCTTTTGCAATATCATCAGTGACGTGAGATTAGGGGGTTATTCTGGGTCGGCGGTAGTGACTTCAGAGTTCCAGTGCGATGTAGCCTTGCGCCAGGAACCCTTGCTACTGAAGATAGCATCTTTGTAAATTTTTAGATTTTTCTTTTTTCTTCTAAAATGGTAACTATACAATCAATGAAAGTTCACTTACTATCTACTGAACATGGGAATTTGTGCAACAAGGTAACTATTGAACAACATGCTTGCACTCTCTACTGAAGATAGCAATTTGTGCTCAAAGGTAACTATTGAAGCAACATGCTTGTTTTATCTACTGAAGATAGCAAGTTAATCTGCCAAGGTAGCTATTGAACAACATGATTGCTATCTACTGAATAGCAATTTGTGTCAAGGTAACTATTGATCAACATAAATTCTGAAAAAGATCGTACATTATGACTTGAAGATAGCAATTTGTGCCAAGGTAACTATTGATCAACATGCTTGCTATCTACTGAAGATAGCAATTTGTGTAACTATTGATCAACATACTTGCTATCTACTGAAGATAGCAATTTGTGCCAAGGTAACTATTGAACAACATGCTTGCTATCTACTGAAGATAGCAATTTGTGCCAAGGTAACTATTGATCAACATGCTTGCTATCTACTGAAGATAGCAATTTGTGCCAAAGGTAACTATTGAACAACATGCTTGCTATCTACTGAAGATAGCAATTTGTGCCAAGGTAGCTATTGAACAACATGATTGCTATCTACTGAAGATAGCAATTTGTGTCAAGGTAACTATTGATCAACATACTTGCTATCTACTGAAGATAGCAATTTGTGCCAAGGTAACTATTGATCAACATGCTTGCTATCTACTGAAGATAGCAATTTGTGCCAAGGTAACTATTGATCAACATACTTGCTATCTAATGAAGATAGCAATTTGTGCCAAGGTAACTATTGAACAACATGCTTGCTATCTACTGAAGATAGCAATTTGTGCCAAGGTAACTATTGATCAACATACTTGCTATCTACTGAAGATAGCAATTTGTGCCAAGGTAAAGATTTAAGATTATAACACACATGCCTACCATACTATCTACTGAAGATGTATTTTTTACCCCAGGCAAACAGATCAGTGAACAGTAAACATTGGGGATATCTACCGAAGATATCATTATAGCTAATGTAAAGAATTAAGATAAAGTGTACTTAGTTATCATACATCAGACCTACTGAAGATAGCACTTTGCTATGTTCTGAAAATAATGCTTATAAGCATACATCACTACTAAAGATAGCATTATTGATTTGCTTATATTCTCTGAACTTTGGCATCTTCTGAAGATATCATTTTCTCACCTAGCTTAAGGATTATGCATACAGACTTTGCTATCTACTGAAGATAGCACTTTCACCATGCTTAAAGTGTTAAGATAAAGAGTACTTGGCTATCTACAGAGAATACACATTTTAGCCTACCTAAACAGTTGTTGAACATACTTGCTACTTACTGAAGATAGCACTTAAAGCACGCTAAAGAATCTACATAAAGTGTACTTCAGCTACTAACATGTTATATTTAGCCCAGTCAAGCTGAAAAGTTACTATACAGCAGAGCATACAAAGCATACATTTTAGCCATCAATTGTTGACCTACCTTTATTTAAGGGCATTAATGGTTATGAATACATGGCAAAATGATATAGATAATGGTTACATATATAGCAGCAGGGGTCGCATTTAAGGAGTTTGCGCGTCCAGGGACTCCTTATTTTTTTATTTTGGTCATTTTGGACTCTTTAGATCACAGTTGAAAGTGACCAAAGGGTCCAATAAAAACTCATAAGTGTTATGATGCACGGAGGCGCAAATCAGTATAAGAATCATTGATGAAAAGTAAAAAAATAAAAAGATCAGTAAATCTTCCAAATCACCATAGGCCAACGACACTAATAATTTCACTGGAATATTTGACAAGTTCTTAAGTTTAGAATTTCGGACAGGTCGACTCCTTAAATTCTCTTTGGACCCCTTAAATGTTGGTTTTGCAGGTACCAAAGGGTCCAGAAAATTAAATTGGACCCGTTGATTTTTTGTGCTCGCACTACCCCTGAATAGCAGATTTTGCTATCTCATGAAGATAACATTTTAACCAAGCTTAAGAGTTGAAATAAATTTTGCTATCTACTGAAGATAGCATATATCCACCATTGCTAACTGCAGTACTCAAATAAATAAATAAATAAATAAATAAATACAAAGGAAAATAATTTCCAAGAAAAGTGGATCAGATGATTGATTCTACCCATGGAATTATGGCATGTATAAATGCATGTGGCTTTAACAAGCCAAACTGAACAATTTGATACCCAGTTACTAACACAATGTTTGTAAAACATACAACACTACTGCAATTCACATTCATGCTTACAATAGAAATCTCTAGACTTTGTTTTACTGCAAGTTTAGTTGTGACGTAGGTGCAAATTTTTCTGGTCTCACTTTTGAATTGTGCGCTCACATAAGAGGGTAAACACACCTGTACAAGTGCAGTTTGTCGGCACACTTGGGGTAAAAGCACCAATACTACAAATCTTGAGGTACAATAAACTTGGTAAAATAAAAATACATGTTTTGTAGTAACACACACACCCCCACACACACACCATCATGCTATCTACTGAAGATACCATAATTCACTTTAGGAAAATACACTTAACGAAATCATATTTAGTCAGTGTCAGATGTGTAGTGAATGTATCAACTTTATTTTTGCTTAAACATGATATCAATAAATGTTTGCAGCAAGCGTTTCACTCTTTAGTGCAATAAAACTTACACATTGTTATCTCTCAAAAAGGTTTATTCTCAATTTAATTCTGAAGATAACTTCAGGAATCCAACCTTAGTATATAAAATTTTAGCTCAGGAATACACCATTCATTTTGAATAGTTGTATATTAAATTGTTATCTTCAGGAGATAGCAATATCTGCTGTAGATGTTACCATTTAGCAATATCATTTTGCCTTGTATTCATAACCATTTAAGTTCTGAATTTAAAATACTTTAAATAACATTGTAACATCACCAAGAACCATTTAAACAGACATTCACATGGAATTTAATGTACATGTTATATATAACCTGCTAACAGTAACTGAGTAATAAATAGATTGACCAACTATTGTTTGTTTGTTTGTTTGTTTGTTTGTTTGTTTGTTTGTTCCTTTCCATACCTTTCCCTATCCACACACTCGTCAAGACAGCTCAATGGAAAACAAAAACACCACCTTATTGCCAGGCTACTCACATCATGATTTTTTTCCATGGAAAATACCCTTCTGACAAACAGGTGTAGGGAATTGTGAAGAAAATTATTTTAATTAGGAAAAGTTATGCTCCGCTGCTTTTGTTCGGCTGACCTGAGCTTTCTGAAATACTATAGGCCTTCTAAAAATAAACATTGATGATCAAAAGTAGTGGTGAGTGAAGTAGCCAGCTAGCCATGTTGAACTGCATACATGGCAAGTGTCAATTAGTCTAATGATACTTGTGACAAGACACAATGATAATTCATTCATTGCATGTCTCCTAATAATATTTCACATATTCAATATTTGAATCAGCTTTGAATGCTTTCCCAAGCTCAAGAGGGGGAGGGGGTAGTTTGTTGTTGGTTTTGTATGGAGGTGTACATTAATTTGTAATCGCCTACAAACAGAGACATTAGTTTAATAGATATGTGCAATGGGCTGCAAATAACGTAAATACAAATTTACAGGTGTGTCCATGGTGATTTTTAAAAAAAATACAAGCTCCAGTTGATAGATTAAATTTCATTAAAAATAATTTTTGTCTGTACCCAATTAACCGAAAAAGGTCAGGAAATGTCTCCATTTCATAGTCCTAAATAGCGTTTCCAGTTGGGGTTGATTTCATGTAGGGGTGTCTGTGTGTGTGTTTTTTATGGGGATTTGTTTTTGTTGTTGGTTTTTTACCTCCCTGTCAAACGTTTCCCACCAGTTGTTAAATCAACTCGTAAAAATATAGCACAGTCCATTCATTGGCTTGAACAGGTATGGTCACACAAATTAGAGGTCGCTGGCTGAAAAGAAAATGAATCAACCTTCCCCGAGCTTAGAAAACCAGTACGCGGGGTGCATATTTTTCTTACATCTTTTCAGATTGGCTAAGTAAATCTGAGAGTGTATGAAATAATTATAACATCCTTAAAAGTATTTTTGTAACTAAAATAAGCCCAAACCGAAGACAGCAATTTACATGGAAGCATTAGAGTCAGAGACATGTTACACTCAAATCCAGCTATCTCATTTTGAAGAGTTGACATTGATCAAGTCATAGTTTTCACTAGCCTGTGTGCATGTTATTTGTTGGTTATCAGGAGATGGGATCAGTGCCAAAAACTGAGCCAATTGTGTTCCTCACACACTGACGATATCTGATAAAAGGAACTCTGCTTTTGACTTTACTCATCAACGTCAGGATTATATCCCTAATTTGCACTTGGTATCATTGAACACTGAATGACGCATCTCATTTGACAAGTATGTATCCCAACAGTATCTCTCTATAGTAATTCTGCTGTCTGTGTCAACCATATTGTTTATTTTTCATTACCAACTATTTTGCAACAAACCCCTGCAGTAAGTACCCCATAGTTACCAATATTCTCATCATACAGCCTCTAAAGGGTTCTGAATGTCACAATAATTCCCTTGTCACTCATTTACGACTCATTGATGTATCTGAACGAATAAAACATCATTCCGTTTGAAATTAAAAGTCACCCCTATTTTATCATTTGCTACCACATTTCAAACCACTGTATAAACTAGAGGTCTTGCTCTCATTATAGCAACAGAATAACTACCAAGTCTCTGAGCTCTCATTTACTGCTGATCTACTTCGGCAATGTCAGCCAATCAAATAAAGTCCATTTTCCATTATTGACCACAAAAAAAATGAAGCTGGCATAAAAATTGGCCATAACTGATATATATTCCACTACTAAAACAAAATAGTCTTCGTAAAAAGCTACCAGGCAATATAAAATCAAGCTGAAACAAATTTTAATGCCAGCCAGCCTGTCGGCAGGTGCTGATTTTAAACAAGCATCTTGGTCAGTGATATTTTTTTATCACTCTTGGTAATCACCATACACTGGAATTACACGCAAATACAGAATAGCTACCATAGACAGAACCGTGGGTCATCTTTACAGTAATATTAATTTCACAATCTTGCTACCATATTACAGAACCTGTGATTTGTTGGGTGACAGACCATCGATTTACAGTAATATTAATTTCACTTATGTAGGGGAGAAATCTTGTAATATAAAGTCATTGCATCAACACACCTTGAGGTAAACAACAACAACCACACTATTTTGTGGTAATAGAGAGGATCAAGTAAAAAAGAGATGCCATTTTGCCGATAGGAATCCAGATAATACCAAGCTGTACAGTTTGGCTAAACTATACCTTTAAGTCATGATTCATAACTACAACAACCAGAGAGGATCAAGAAAAAGAGATGCCATTTTGCCGATAGGAATCCAGATAATACCAAGCTGTACAGTTTGGCTAAACTATACCTTTAAGTCATGATTAACCCACAAAAATGAGAACAAATGCGAGTGAGAGTTAATCATTTAATATTACACCGAGATGAATGTGAAAGTGAATGTAGTTGACAGTATTGTCACTGCATTCATGTCATCTTCAATGTTAAATGTAAATCCACCAGCACATAGCAGATTGTCTTAAGCTAATTAATCACGTAAAGTGTGCATTAATGCATGACTAGTAGTCAAATGAAGACTCCATTGTGTGGCTATATTGATGACGGGATACATGTATCATAAACAGCTCCCTCTGGAGGGAAAATAGTTCACTCTCAAACAACTTGCAAAGATGGAGATATATATGCCTTGATTTATCAAAACTTGCTAACAGACTGCATGAAGGTTGAGGAAATAATAGTTTTTAACTAGATGACAGAAATCTGATTGAATTAATTTGATATCATCATGTACTAATGATGATTTCACATCTTAATAAGTTAATTTTTTATCCCTAGATGTTGGTACGAATTGGTGAAATGATTCTTAAGAGTTGCATGAATCAAAAATGTCATACATATTTGAGTTCTGAATATTAGAATGAAATGATTCATGCAAATTTTGTTAAAGATTCAAAATTGTTTCTCTCATTAGACCATCATAATTTAATAGTTCGTCTCAAAGCCCTTCTCAAGTTGAAAACCTAATGTGGAATGCTGGGTTTTTAAGGAGGTTTTTTTTCTTTCTTTTTTATCTGTGGGATTAGTCTGACGAGTAGGACCTGTTTTTTTTCTTAGTTACCAACTATACTCTAACTCTGATCGCTCAAGAAAGATTAACCACAAAAATCCACTAACCTCCCCTCCCGAGCGGTTCGCCTTTCTTGCGCCATGTGAGATAGTGATCATAGTGTGAAATGTGTATAGTCTGGTAACTTAGAAAAAATAAGTCCTACTTGTCGGACTATGTGGGATGAGCAGTTTTGACAAGAATTGACCACCTTCTCATTTGTCAAGGAGGTTTCACTGTGGTCAAGATGAAGAATGTTATTGAGAATAACAATATTTTTGTGTGGTGGATTTGAAAAAAAATAATAATAAAAAATGAAATTTTCTCAATCCAGTGGGAATAATGTGTAAAAAACGGGCGATTTTACTAATGCATGTGGCGGCTTTGAGACAAACTATTTAATTAAGATGGCCTTATGTAACACAATATTAAATATTATTGTAATGTATTTTAATGATCTACATACCCAGCACAAATGAACATCTGTTTCAATGTAAACTGGGTTTTGTTCACTGTACATCATGATTGGCTGTGAGTGCTAATATATAACCATGTTACACATAAACATGTATTGTAAGTTACAGAATGGAAAATGGTGTATTTTAAACAAAAACTTTTTTTCTCCACTTCTGAGGACCCTCAAATTTAGCTCTGTACCAAGTACCACCAGGTCCACATCTCTCATTTCTAGAGAGAAAGCATTTACAAACCCAACCAAATTGGTACTAATCACTTTAATGGATAGGAAAGCGAGAAGGAAAAAGCAATGTAAGACTAGCAAGCGAGATAGTGGCATGTATGTGTGTGAATAAGTGAGACCTAGAAGTAGAACATCGGAACTGATCGTGGGTTAAATCAGCTGAAACGCACCTGACCAACAGGTAATGTCAAATAGCTGCAACCATAGAAAGCTGCCATTTGTGAAATATGCATCATCTCACATAAGCATATTTATAATAAATTCAGAATTTTTTCTTTCAAATAGAAAATCAAGATCCCAAAAAATGTAATTTTAAAACCATGTGTCAGACCCCTCTCCCTCCATTTCATATTCCAAGTAGCCAACAATTTGAGCTCCTTCACATCAAACAATTTTCATCCAAAAACAGTGGAATGGTGTAGAAGAATCAAGAATTCAAGGAAATTTTTCCCTCCCATGTAGGGACTAATTGCATAAAGCTGTCTTGTATCCATTTCATTTCTGATGTAATTACATATCATGATCCAGCAAAATTAGTCGCTCATCGTCTTCAAACAAAATAACCTGCATTTGATTTGTCCTTTAAAACAATAGAACACTTTTGTAACTAGCACCCAGCAGCCTTTTATTTGATATATTTCTAATGTGCTAATACAAACTCTTTGCTCTAAAGGCGGGTTCAATTGGGTCGCTTCCATGTTGTTGTTGGATCCTCAAATCTCAACTTAAGTCATTACGAGGAGCTCAACACTAATAAGAAAACGTGCTTGTACTTGTTAGACCCCAGTGGAATACATGTTATTTGTTTAGCCTGCTGGTCAGTTTTACTTAATCATTTAAAGCTTACCACATGTTCTCTGAATTAGGAATATAATAGCTAACACTTTGCACATGACCGCTTGGAATTTGCCAATGATGCTGCATGTGATGATCCCTCTATCAGAACATTACAAGATGCCATGTTTTACAGGAGCATAGTTTGTTTCTATATTACATGATTAAGAATCAGCTCCATAACTGTGGGATGGGCATGTGTGGTATTGGGTTGCATGGGTAGGGGGTGAGTGTGGGGGTGTGTGGGGGTGTGTGTGTCATCAACATGGTTAAGTGTGAGTCTTGTACAAATGTATGTGTGAGAGTGTGCATGATTGTATACAACCTGTACTTACATTAGATATATATGCAAATAATATTGCTGCAAGTGGTAAAACACTGCTGATATTGTTTGGTTCTTTTCCATTTGATTGTGTACTGTAATACAAGTATATCGTTTCTATCTGTCAGTGTGTGTGTCTGTCTGTCTGCTTGTGTATCTGTGCATCTTCACACATGCACAATTGAATCATTTTTAACGTAACATCAACCTTAGGATTACATTCCAAAGCAAAACATCTGTCATTTCATAAACAACAAATGATCATATAATTCTGTATTTACAATAAAATAACTTCAGTTCGATCAGATTTCATGACTTTATTATATATTATTTATCTCCATACAAAAAGCATTCCAGGTGTGCAAATAATTGCTAAATATCAAGTTGAAACAAACCCTGTAAATTTATGGATAACGGCACTACCAGCATCATTAAACAAAATATGCAAAAAATTACCCATCTATTTTTGTCATAAAAAAGATGGAAAGATAATTAATAATTTTATACCAGGTATGTGGTTAACGAAACAACTTACTTTTTTTTTGCCTCATAATAAAAATTTAAACTATACTTTTTTTTTTTCTTCAAGGCTTCTGTGAATTCAACACATATTCCACATCATTTCCTATTTAGATTCAATCGTTACAATTATTTAAAGCGTTTTATCAGATTCCTTCTTTTGTTACTCTCTTTCAGCATTTCACAATCTGCAGTAAGGACAAGATTCATTTTAATGATTTATTACTCCATTACAAAAGATAACATTACCGCACAAATTGAGTTTTACCTTATCAGTACATCCCATTATCAAACACAAAACGCTAGTGGTCAATTGAGTATTGAAGAAACCACAGACACCGACCTCACGACAAAATGGCTTAAGTAAAACCGACACTAGCCTCAACTGGCTACACAAAAGATAACTTGCCATGCTGCTCCCTCAAGGATTATCACTGTGATTTTGATCAGCAACCTTTGCGTATCATTGTGTCCTTAGAGAGAATATGTTGCAGGATTTGCAAGCTGATGCTTTTAACTTGAAATTTGCAGGTGGAAAATTGTGGATCGCAAATGGCCGAAGATGTCAATTATGCCGCTATGAGGAGAAGGGATACTTTCTATACACTGTAGGAATGGCAGGAGGGTTGGGACTGGGGGTGTGTGTGGTAGGGGTGTCCTGGAAAGGGGGTAGCAAAAATAGCAATGGGCTATGTATTACAAGGTAGCTTATAACTAGATATATGAAGGCAGATGGACAACAGATCAATGAGAAGGGTAGTGTTGAAAGGGAGACTCAGTGGAAATAATTTGAAGGTAAAAGTAAAGTTAGAAGGCAATCATTTATTTCCATGTAAGCATATGTTTTATTTGCATCCCCACTAGATCCTCTTTTTTTCAAAAGTGTAATGAAATGACCTTGCAATACAGAGCAATGGTTGGTCAACAAAGTACAATGTTGTCCTTCTGAAAGATGTGCCAATAAAAAGACTAACATAAAGGTTTGTAACTTGCTCATGGTTCAACTTGGGAAAGATGTTTTGGCGACTTGGGTGTTTCTTTAGTTTATTAATAAGAGAGTGACTGCCTTCAAGTAGTTTCCTGCCTTGCTAACAGGATGGATAAATGGCTGGGTTGACCGGCCAGCCAACTGGATATTCTCACTAGGGTTCACCAACAAGCCTTGTTCATATTTAAAGGTGCATTTGTGATCCTTTTTGTATCTTGTTTTTTTAAGTGACCAAAAAGTAAATTTGTTTGATAATTTCTTTTAAAATCCCTATAAGCTACTGTGTTTTATCTTCTTTGAAGAAAACAAAGAGGAAAAAGTCAGACACAAAACCATCTTCTTAAATAAATACTTTGTATAAAGTCATGTTTCTAATGGCATGCTAAGATGGAAGTAGAGATAATAGAGCATAAACCCTGAAAAAAGAAGGGAGATTGAATGAAAGTACCCTTTGTAACCATAAAGCTAGGGTGAGATTCATCACATTCATCCTAAGATCCGAAGATTGATCTTAAATAGCTGCATCAACTTCTCTGCACTGCACTTTGCCGCGCTGTAAAACTGGGGTGTAGGAGCCATGGGGTGTGGTCATGATCTCCTGGGGATACTATTGGCTTCACACTCAATACACTGGCTGTGGAGGTATCAAATGCTTATAATATTTGTATCTGCCGGGTGGTTTTTGGTCGCAGGTGTACAGAATGGTTCCACACAACGGCAAAGCAGTACATGGAGGTTAATACACAGCTATAGCATGCTCTCTAAGAGAAATGTACTATAATCTGGTACCTGGTTCTCATTGACCAATCATAAATTTCTCGATCCGATTTTGATGAAAGCTGATTATGATATGAAAGCAACCCGCACCAATAATAGGTCTACTCCCATTGGCTGACGAATGGCTAGGCCATAATCGGCCTTATGATTGGACGTGGTATGATGCACTCACAAAACCAAAACAACAACCATGACCTCACGGGTCAAAAACAATGACCATTTAACAGTCATTACGGAAGCAACCATTTCTCTGCATTTGTTTTCAAGTTTCTTCCAGACAAGCTTTCAGAAACTTGATTCATAAGAAAAACTCTCACTCACAGTTGATTATATATGCCAGGTTTTACAACATATGACACCCACAAACTGCACTTTCTTCTGTGTGTATGCAAATTGATTTTAGTAAAATAAGAACAATATACAAAAGATAGAAAGTATGATTTATAGCTGTGAGATTGTCACTTCTGTAAAGTTTTGCAGCAACTTCAAGTAAGATTATTATTATCAGTTATAGAACACAACCAACAATGTTTCCCTTCCATAATCTTACAATAAGTCTGTCAATTAGAGCAGCAAACTTACACACGCTGGTAAATGCTTGTGGGTGACGCATTACTGTTTGTTAGACAATTCCGGTGAGATATTGTGTTACATAAAACATAAGTGCAACACAAATTACTTTTATTTACCTGCAAATGACTATAAATCCTACTATTATCGTAACAAATTGATCTTAAAACAAATCACCTGAAATCAACCATGAATTGAACAAGAAATATATTGATCTCAACTAATACATGCTACATGTGGTAATATGCAGCTAGTGATATGTAAGGTTTATTTTGCAGAGTTTATGTGGAAAAGCGTACCTTATGGGGAGGGAACAAGATTTAAAATAAAAACTAGGTCACCAAACTTAAGCAGCCTACATCATGCATCCTATCTTTGATTAGCTAGCAAATAAAATATGAAAACAATCTATAATCATAATAACAAGTAGGTTTTCAGGTCTTGGAAGGTTAAGAGTTCAATGAATAAAAATTGAATTGAATCTGTATAAGTGAGACGAAGATGATGGCATAATCAGCAAAGTGGTGCCAACGTGCAATGTTTACTCAATTTGCTATGCTGAATAACGTATAGAGATGACATGCCGACTCAAGCACCCAACTCTTATTATATATATATAGACTACATTACTTGGAAACCTGCATTTTAAGCTTGTTTTGATAAGTATTAATAGCAATTGTATATACAATTTTATTGGATAAAGGTTTTTTTTCTCCAATATATCCACTTTAATTTGTTGAATTTATATCTCAATTGATGGTCCTAATCTGCCTCAACAAACCATGCCATCAAATTGTTGACATACAAAACTATGGTCAAGTTGATACTCGAGAAGTGTGTTACTAGCAATTTCTAGTGCGAAAGGGTAGCTTTCTGAACTCTGATATAAAACAAGGTGGTTCTCGAACCACAAGTTTCGCCTGCTTTTATCAATGTTTAATGATGAAAACTGTTTAAACTGGAAAGTTTATCAGAGTTGGCATGGTCTATGTATCTTATTTGACAGTAGCTGGCCATCATATTCACATACACTGCAATATGAAATTATAATGGGAAAGTGTTTCCCAAAATAGGTTTCCTCACACTATCCCAGTCTAGGCCACCCCACCAAACAAATCAAAGACACCTCAACTCTGTGGACCTTACACAAATCACCATTTCTTCTGTATTCCGCTGTAAAATGAATTGTTGAATACACTTGTGTACACATGTCTCTGCAATGCGACTTACTAGGGACTTGGCTCTATAATGGAAATCCCTAGTGAAATATGACACTTGAAATTATTAAATTTTTTTGATTTGCAGATTTAAGAGTAAGGTAAAATGCACTTACTATGTGTTGGTCAGTAGAATGATAATTGGCCCGGACCCAAGTATTTGCACATTTGGCCTCTCTCACTGTGTCTCTGGGGACTGCTTAAGCGCTTGCTAGTGACCATCGCAAAATGATTATGACCACACATACCCAACCAAAGAGGGAAGTTTATAGAATTACATGATTATTTGGACTGACGTCATAAGACGCTTGTTTATAACTTCTGACTTGATTTAGAACTTTGCTTGTGCTGAATAAAGTTTTTTAAATGACCCTTCACTATGCTTCCTACTTCACACAATCCATCCATTTATTTCAGCCATTGGGTGAAATGCACACTCTACATCTAACAAGGGAATGCATGGTATTAAATTACTTCCCTCTGATCTGGTGAATGAGGTCCCTGGTTCAATCATATTGTGGTGGCGACTTCATGGTGGACTTTTATTTAGAACCATGAGATTTCTCTGTCCTAAGGAGGTGATCAGACCTGTGTACGGAGAGCCATACCACACATGCAGCTTGCATTAAGTTTTGGAAAGAGTAGGGTGTTAAAGCCATAATGTACGATTTCATTTTCTTGTTCTCCACTCAAAATGCTGAAATAAATAGGTTTAGGTTCATTTTAAACTGAAATAACAAGGTAAAGTGAAAGAAACCACACTGGCTATTATTTTGGTAATTTAACATGAAATTCTATAGGGTACTTAATGTGGGAATTATGACATTATGTCAAAATTGTCTGTTGACCTGACAAACACAACAAATTTGGCTGATTCCAAATTGGGACATATGTTAACATTATGCCAAAAATTCGGGTTCGAAAAAAGTAACTAATTTCACATAAGATCATACGTGGCTTTAAACCACGGCTGTCCCAATTCCAGCCTGGTTCACAGTCACACAAATGTGAATGACTTAAAATTGTAATTCTTTATTCTGTCTAGTGTAATTAGATTAATTATTTCAAAGTGTGTCATCCATCATTACCATGTTCTACACAAAAGTATGTAATATACCCTGAAAATTTGATGCACAACCTTCAATTCCCAAGTCCACTCATTAAGTTAATCCAGCTCTTGAATAACAAAACCAACATTTTACATATTCATGCAAGTATGCAATTTCCATTTCTATACAACTAATATTGCAAGGCTAATGTCCACCCTGGCCAAACGCCAAGCATATAATGACATGCTACGCCACACTTCAGTATCCATGCCGGCAAATATTACTACTTATGCTTTAATTTGCATCAAAAAATGCTTCTAATGCCATTTTAATACCTCTTCAAGTTGAGGCCTCCAATATTACATGAATTTTTGCATTATAAAATAATTTTCGGTAAGGCATCTTTTGAACTAATCCTGGCAATAGTGCCCTTTCCAGCCTCATATGGAGATAATTGAGCCATTATATCCTAAGGTCTCAATATTTTTATGTGTTACCTTGCCTATTTTGCAACCAAACAACTTGTGGCCTAAGGTCTGGTTTTCTCACATGAAATTTTCACATTTTAACTTGATGTGTGAGTGAAAAGTGTGAGGATCCTGACAAAAATTTAGGGTCTGAGTTGTTGACCACAGATAAGGTCCAGATACCCCTAGAGCTAAAGTGAAATTCAATCTAATACATTTTCAACTCCAGTCCAATATTATCAAAAAAAAGTTTGTCTCATCATTAAAGGCTGCTTGGAGTCATTATGAAGGTGGCTTCATGTTGATCCTTCCCGATATATTATAACTACAATTTGCACAATTTTCTTTGGAAAAATGCTTGATTATGAACAAAATGAGTCATATCTCAAAGCAATATTTATGTTCATTTTTGTCATTTCATATTCTTTCCCATTTATTAAGCTGCAATATGTGAAGATACTGATCAAAATTGGCATAAACGTGGTTATTTTAATGTCACAGAAGTGGAACATCTGCCATCAGGAATGTTAACATTATTGTTAAATCCAAAGACAGGGAAAGCCTTATGTCCACATGGTACATTCACAATACCAGGACATGACAAATTATATTTTTAGCTTGCCCGATTAGGCAGGCAATAGTCAAAAATTGGCCGAAAATGAACAGGCGGTTTGTCCCAGACCCATATACACACAGTCTGCTATGTTTTGTGAATAATTGTTCTGCACAACTTTTAATATAAATGAATTACAACAATGCACAGCGCTCATCTTCTGTGGACATGGCTCCTACTACTAATGGAGGAACATAAGGCTTCAAATGCATAAATTGTCGGTCTTTCTAGTCCATAATACATGAAAGAGGTCATGTGAGAACAAAAGAGTGTCTATGTTGACAAAGGAGGTGTAAATTAACTTTCTAACCTATTCCATTTTAAACAGACATCACTCAGACATGTACAACTTAATTTTACCCCCTTTTAAACAAGAACTTATGGACTTCTTTGTACTCCAGCGATTGCCATTTTAGGCTACCTTTAGGAGTCCTTTGATCAGTGTACCATGGACATCCCAGCATTGTTGCATGTCCACGTAACAGGTCCATGATAAATGCAACATACAAATGCCCACATAGACACATATTGCAGCTATGGCCATTTTTGTACTAATCCTACCTTATTAGCCATTAGTCTTACAGCCAAGTGGCAATAAATAGCCTGCAGGGAAAGAAGGAGGTCAGGTCGGCAATTTGACTCAAATATGAAATTCAGAAGTGGGCTCTTTGGCCAAATATAAATGCCTAATGTTATGTATAAAACACTCCAGCCCCATTTCAAAATTTCTGCTTCATGAGAGTACTTCTGCCATCCTGCTGATGGATGGAGAAGGCAAATATTGTCTTGGGTCATGAGAGTTATATGACGTGATGACTGTGTACTACACTGCATCTAGGATATAATTGTCACCAATGTGAGCACTGTTATTGATCTCAAGCTACTTGGTTGGCGAGTATAACAAGTCTTGAGAGAGAGAGGTAGTTAACATAGCATTTGTCTACTCCTAGTTTTGAAGAAATAAAAAAAAAGAATATTTCACCTTGCAACAATGTGACAAATATCTGATAATGATGACGAGTTTGATTAGAGTAATGATCATAAAGTGGTATGGGAGGGCAGTTCCTTGCGTACAGGTATCCTTAAACTCACATACAGGGTGCTTTATGCTTATTCCCATTGCTAATAAATACCAAAAGATGCTTTTTGACAGTTGTCCTCATTGATCATATATAGAAATGAGGTTAAGGCATCCCATCACATTATATCCCTAACCAATTAGTAAATGGTGATCATCTATAGAAATGAGGGTTAAGGCAACCTGTCATATTCAATTCCTAACCAATTGGTAAATGGTGATCATCTATAGAAATGAGGGTTAAGGCAACCCATCTTATTCAATTCCTAACCAATTAGTAAATGGTGATCATCTATAGAAATGAGGGTTAAGGCAACCTGTCATATTCTATCTCTAACCAATAGGTAAATGGTGATCATCTATAGAAATGAGGGTTAAGGCAACCTGTCTTATTCAATTCCTAACCAATAGGTAAATGGTGATCATCTATAGAAATGAGGGTTAAGGCAACCTGTCTTATTCAATTCCTAACCAATAGGTAAATGGTGATCATCTATAGAAATGAGGGTTAAGGCAACCTGTCTTATTCAATTCCTAACCAATTGGTAAATGGTGATCATCTATAGAAATGAGGGTTAACGCAACCTGTCTTATTCAATTCCTAACCAATTGGTAAATGGTGATCATCTATAGAAATGAGGGTTAACGCAACCTGTCTTATTCAATTCCTAACCAATTGGTAAATGGTGATCATCTATAGAAATGAGGGTTAAGGCAACCTGTCTTATTCAATTCCTAACCAATAGGTAAATGGTGATCATCTATAGAAATGAGGGTTAAGGCAACCTGTCTTATTCAATTCCTAACCAATAGGTAAATGGTGATCATCTATAGAAATGAGGGTTAAGGCAACCTGTCTTATTCAATTCCTAACCAATTGGTAAATGGTGATCATCTATAGAAATGAGGGTTAACGCAACCTGTCTTATTCAATTCCTAACCAATTGGTAAATGGTGATCATCTATAGAAATGAGGGTTAACGCAACCTGTCTTATTCAATTCCTAACCAATAGGTAAATGGTGATCATCTATAGAAATGAGGGTTAAGGCAACCTGTCTTATTCAATTCCTAACCAATAGGTAAATGGTGATCATCTATAGAAATGAGGGTTAAGGCAACCTGTCTTATTCAATTCCTAACCAATTGGTAAATGGTGATCATCTATAGAAATGAGGGTTAAGGCAACCTGTCTTATTCAATTCCTAACCAATTGGTAAATGGTGATCATCTATAGAAATGAGGGTTAAGGCAACCTGTCTTATTCAATTCCTAACCAATTGGTAAATGGTGATCATCTATAGAAATGAGGGTTAAGGCAACCTGTCTTATTCAATTCCTAACCAATTGGTAAATGGTGATCATCTATAGAAATGAGGGTTGCAACCTGTCATATTCTATCTCTAACCAATTGGTAAATGGTGATCATCTATAGAAATGAGGGTTAAGGCAACCTGTCTTATTCAATTCCTAACCAATTGGTAAATGGTGATCATCTATAGAAATGAGGGTTAAGGCAACCTGTCATATTCTATCTCTAACCAATTGGTAAATGGTGATCATCTATAGAAATGAGGGTTAAGGCAACCTGTCTTATTCAATTCCTAACCAATTGGTAAATGGTGATCATCTATAGAAATGAGGGTTAAGGCAACCTGTCTTATTCAATTCCTAACCAATTGGTAAATGGTGATCATCTATAGAAATGAGGGTTACGGCAACCTGTCTTATTCAATTCCTAACCAATTGGTAAATGGTGATCATCTATAGAAATGAGGGTTAAGGCAACCTGTCTTATTCAATTCCTAACCAATTGGTAAATGGTGATCATCTATAGAAATGAGGGTTACCGCAACCTGTCATATTCTATCTCTAACCAATTGGTAAATGGTGATCATCTATAGAAATGAGGGTTAAGGCAACCTGTCTTATTCAATTCCTAACCAATTGGTAAATGGTGATCATCTATAGAAATGAGGGTTACGGCAACCTGTCTTATTCAATTCCTAACCAATTGGTAAATGGTGATCATCTATAGAAATGAGGGTTAAGGCAACCTGTCTTATTCAATTCCTAACCAATTGGTAAATGGTGATCATCTATAGAAATGAGGGTTACCGCAACCTGTCATATTCTATCTCTAACCAATTGGTAAATGGTGATCATCTATAGAAATGAGGGTTAAGGCAACCTGTCTTATTCAATTCCTAACCAATTGGTAAATGGTAGGTCACTCAAATGAACTTTTAAAAACATCAAAAATTGTTTGCTTAGGTTACTTGTCTCTTCCTTTCACCAAACTGCAAAAACAAATGGCAGAGAACATTGTTTGACAATCCCACCTGACTTGCCCATCAATTTAAATTACCTTGCCCACTTGCATCCAAACCTTACCTGACCATTTATTATGCTTATGTTTCAAGCCAGCCAAACAAGTCAATCCCTTAATATCTATATAGGTTAATATGTGATGTTATGTCATGATATCAGAAAACGTCGCCCGCCACGAGTGTTTTCTTTGTAAGAAAATTGTATTTTATTGCAAGAGAATGATACCTGGCCACAGGGAAGTATGGAATACTGAGTGCGTAGCCTGTGATGAAGAGATCAAAGCTGCCCTTAATCCATTCATGTAACACCATTTGGATGTTTTGTGTATTCCATTAAGAATTTACCAAGAAACTTTCAAACACTACTTAAAGGTCAAAGGTTATTTCAAGAACCAATTAGCAATTCCTGGTGAGATTTGATTCTTAGTAAACCACAATGGAAGTATTTCAAATAATGATATTGAAATATCATAATATTAATAACCTTTGACCAATTCATTTTCAAACTTCAGTCTCTACTCAAGCACCAAAATGGCTTACAGGGCAGGTCAGAGGTGTTATTTTATATATTTCAATAATTGAAATATATTCCAGAAACTGCAAGGCATCAAAATGGTCTGCAAGACACAATCTATCAAAGTTTGCCGCTACATCTTGAATAACCCACGGCAGCATTTACAAATCCACATCAAGACATAGGTAACAAGCAGCTGATCAGATTTTTGGTGGAAACTGTAATATCAGGAAAGGTAAGCTGTTAAGTTCAGGCTAGGACTTAGAAACTTGATTACTATATAAATATGTCCATGCATAAATGGCAGATTTACATTTTCTTCAGGTGTTTTTTCCTTTCTTTCTTAAGATCAAGATTTTGATATTTAAAATGGAAATACGTTCAGATATCTTGTATTGCTGTATTCATTGTATTGCTCAAATTTGGACATACAAATGCAAATATACTGAGAAAACTTTAGCATCCCTTCCCCTTAAATTTTAGTCCTAATTTAAAATTGGATAAGATTTCTTATGAAAATGAATAATGACTCTTGGAGTATTTCAATTCATATATACAGTGGCCAAACATAATAATTATTAGTCTATATAAACAGGGAATATCAACGCTGGTCATATTAAATATTGTACAACATCTCATTCCTTCAATTAGTTTGCATAAAATAGATGTAAAAATATCAGTTGTATTGCAGTAAGGCTCCAAAATGTCAAGGAATATTAATAAAGGGTTGATTCTGCCTTAAGCTTAACTAAACACTTGTAACTTTATCTTGATGTGATAATTTATTCACACAAACGGGATGGGGAGGGACAATGACTTGTGTTGGTTGGTATGCTGATGCAAGCCCTGAAGCCTGCAAGCATCGTGTTTTCCTGTTTCATCTTGCAAAATTTGACTAGATCTTGGCTTCAAGAGCCTCGTTGCCAAGGCCATTTGTTCCTTGGTGGAGTTATGATATGGGAAATAGAATTAGCTCTTTAATTTCTTCCCATCATACACCATTCTGAACATTGCAGACTGCTTGGCATGCATGATATAGCAGGATGGTGTTCGGAAACTCTTTCCTATCTACCTGCAGTACACCATTCTGAAGATTGAAGATTCCTTGGAATAGTATGATATACAGGGATGGTGTTTGGAAACTTTTTTTTTATCTTTCCACAAATTTTGAAAACTTTCTTTCCTATCTGCCCACAGTAAACCATTCTGAAGATTGTAGATTCCTTGGAATATGATATACAGGGATGGTGTTTGATAACACAGTACACCCCACCCCATTCTGGATGTCATCTGTGTTCATTGCAAAAGAGATTGAAAACCAGTGTGGCCGTTGCCTGGCTTGATCTGCATCAATGTTTCTTTACAACATGCACAGTCTTGAAGGTGTTAGGATTATCAAAGCCCAGGCTATAGCATCCCTCTCCAGTTGCAGGCTCATAACATCACATGAATCTTTCCAACAGGTATATATATTTTAGCAAAACATTTAGTAAGTTTCAGTTTGATTTCGTTATAAACACTCAAAAGATGTGAACAAAAATAAATGTGCTACTTTCAGTGAAGATTGATTTTTCGATTGAAGAAATGAATGAAACAGAAAGCGTAATGAACAAAACAGACTTCAAACTTTATTGAGTGAAAGTCTTTCCTTTATCTAATGCCAACAAAACTCATAAAGCTTCAAGTCACTAATTCATTCCCTGTAGGGGAAAACCCTTTCATGTACACCAGACCAAAACTAGTCGAAAGTGAAATGATATATACCAAAGCTGTGGATTCTGGCATATATGTAAACTAAGTGGCTATATCGCACTACTTATCCTGCACATACGGAAATACACAAGATGCTTTTGGAAGTACAAAGTAGAGTGTTTTTCAACTGGGCAGTGTAAAAAGAAGATGGTTGGCACAGAAGGAATTGGTTTTCTTGCCTGCCCTAATTGGTGATTCAAAAAGAGAATTGATTTAATTTGTTATCTTGCAAAACAATGAATTTTCATGTGTTTTCCTAAAGATGTCATGAGGACTGGATGGAGCAAACTTGGAAAGGAAGAGGAAAGGGAAGTACAGAAGCCTATGGGACATGCATCTTAAATTTGTTGCATTATTAAGATGTTGCTTTAACAATAGCCATCACTTAAAAAGATGAAGGGATTTTATTACTAAAGTTGTTGGATGGAATTGATAACAGCTACACTCTTTTATGATGATATTTTAAATCAATTTGTCAAAATCTACTCGCGAGGGGGGGACGAGCGAATAGCAAGTGTAACGAGCAGCCAATATGGTTTCCAAGCTTGCGTGGTTCCCAGTACTTAGTTTCTCTCCCTATGGGTAATATATAGGTACATGGTCTGTAGCACATCCTAAGGTTGACAGGAAAACCACAAATTATGTAGGCAAAGTTTGATGGCTTCTGCTTTAAACAACCAGGACCAATAAGAATCAAGTAAACAGTATAAAAAATTCAATGGAATTAAACAGACAAACTAAACCAAACAGACAGATAAAAACAAATGATGTTTCAAGCAGATGTCTTCTTCATGGACAAACAAACAAATATGAAATCAAACAGCAAAAAAACTTTCGTAAGGTTCAAATTTAAGTAAAAACAAACTCAAAGCTAAATAAGCTATATGTCTTCACACAATGAAACCAGGCTCACTATCACATTGAAATTATATCTGCCTCTAGATTATGATTATGAAAAAAACTCTTTGAAAATTAACTTGTACGCTAAATTCTAAGCTTATAAAGGACTTTACTATGACAGTATTAAGCCTTCACATGGACATATCTTGCATGGGAAGAGAGTCCCAACAGATCCTACATGATCCGACAGGTGCAAACTTGGACAGTTGTGAACTGATGGCCAAAGCATTGACTGCCTCTTTTCTCTACCCGCCATACTTTCATTTTCCCCTTCCCCTGAAGCAAATCCAGTTCTAAAAGAGTTGTTATCATTTTCTAATCATGATGCAGATACCTAAGTATGATGCCCCAGACTATATCATAAACATGCAACAGCACAGGTTAATTACATAATAAAGGTTTACGCATTAGATGACAACTTCCTTTCAAGCGTGAGAGGTCCAAGCAAATTAGCTAGCAGGTCCGTGCTACCAAATTAGCCTACAGCAAGTGTACTTAACACTTCATCCATCCATTTGTGTAGGTACCATGAGGTAGTATGGACATTACATGGACAAGTGCCCTCATGAAATTCATCTTGCTCTTAAACTTACGTGTTGATCAACCTAGCTTCTCGAGGGCACCTCTTCTTCTTAACTCCCTATATAATCATTTACATACAGACATGCAAGTCTTTTCTTATTGTGTATACATTATAACCTATCCAGTTACTCCTGTGTGCCACAAGATGGGGACAATGTAGTGACCACTGATGAGGTCCTTTAGAGGGGGTTCCTTCCAGGTATCAAGGTAGCCATTCTTTCCATGCTATATTTTGACACCCTTTATGGAGTCATGCATTTTTCTCTCCTACTACTTCCCCTATATCTTTTATATAACGATATAGTATAGATGTGGGTGTTTCAGGTACTCAGTGCCTTCTTGTATCATTGTATTTTGTGTGCATTTTGTCTTTCCAATCTTACTTAGCTTTTTATTTTATTTTATCATTTCTCTTTTCCAGGACTAATGAGCTGCACGGAAATCCCTGCAAGGCTGCAAGTTTCATGCCTCTGCTTTATGTAAGGCATATGAGTCATTGTAATCTAACTTATTCCACAGTATAAGACCTTTTTTCCTAATATAAGACTTGCAATGCACATTTAGTACCCAAATCTGTTTTAAGAAAGGGCAACGATGACACTATCTATTGGTTAACTACAAAAGAACCACATTAGGTGTAAACAGGTCATTGCCATCAACTACAAATCCACCATCTAGATGCAATGACTTAAGCTTGTCTTTTTGTACTCATGGTTATAATTTTGACAGCAATAACCAACTTACTCTCTCGTTTTTGATATGCATCACAATTGCTTAAAACAGTCTTTTATATAAAATGCTCATCCTTTCCCTTTCTTACACAAGATAGAAGTGTGAAGTTTTTACTAGGTTAGTGTATAATCAGTTTGTTATTCTATACTTTCCTAACAATAACTAATAATAACTTACTAAAACACACTAACATAGTAATAACAAAACATAAAGGAGATAACAAAAAGAATAAAAGCCTGGCTAAAATTGCACATACGTGATAGTCTGATGTCAGGCGCCACTGTCCAGAGTGAATATAAGTTAAGACCAGTTGATACGCATACTTGAGGAGACACTTACGCCTGTGCCCAGTGTACAAGTGCTAATAACATCGCTGAGTTGCATAGCTTGTTTTCATACCATTGGACGGAATACGTGGCTTAACAAAACAACAAGGGATGCAGGGAGTTTTGTGACATGGGACTTTCTTATAATGAACGATAGATGTTGGATGGTTGGATGGAAAGGAAGCAAGCTAGCTGACCCTGAGGGTAATTATAGGGGAATTTATATCCTCTATACTGCCTGCAGATATGAGACTATCCTTAATAAGAATGCAGAATAATGTAAAAAAAAAAAAAGATAAGTAAATAAAAAAATTAGTATCAATCAAATTTGTGAAATGAAATATTTAGTACATCAATATTAATAATCATTAATTAATCAACAAAATGTGAACAATGTAGTAAAATATCACACACACAAAATCAAATTCTACATCTTTTCTGCTGAAGAGAGTGCACTAATCTGAATATATAATGCAAGGTTAATCATATGGCCCTTCTACAATACTATTCGGTATTATCAACCTCTCTTTTCCTATAAAATAAAGAAACTCATTTCGCCTCAAAATAGACCATATAAAAACAAGGCAATCAGGCCATTCAAAATCAGCTTCCATTGCAATTTTAACTGCTTATCTGTCACTCTACTGCAGATGCATGGCCACTTTTCCTATCCATGGGATACTTGGTTGCACTGATGTATTAATTGTATTACATAATGCATCCCCTGAACTGATGAAAGACAATGACCTAATTGTCCACCGTATAAGAGCCATTTACGCTGGTACCCTGCAATCAGTGAATCTTGGCATCTTACGTTGGCACTCACACCGACCGACCAAGAGAGCATGCATATGTTAATCATGATTAGTTCAATTTTGACCAGTAAATTACACCTTGGCTTTCTCTGGCTTTTATATCTATTCATAATAGGCCCAACTTTTGATAGAGATAACTGATGTACCTTGTACGCAACCATAATAATCACAACACGTAAATTCAAATTTCATGTGAAACTGCACTAACCAATAAGCTGCCCAATTGCATTAAGTTGCCACTGTGTGCAAGTTGTGCATCCTTGGTCAGTGGGAGGTTGGTGAGAGTCCAAGGATGCAAGGTACAAGTGAATGCTCCATAGTTTTCCTGAGCAACAGTTCAGATGAAGGTTGACGGTTGTTTCTTTGATGTCATTACAGTTGTGTAGTCTTTTATCAAAGACTTAAAGCACGTTATATGATCATAGTTCTTATATCCAAATGTTTAGGCACATCTAATGTATTTGGGGACATCTGATGAATCTGGGAACTGATGACAGTGGATTGCAATCTTAAAAGATCTTCAATCAAATCCAACATGTTTGGGGATATCCAATTGATCTGGGCTATAATCAAAGTGATTTGCAAATCCTTTTTGACATCAATGCCTTCAATCAATATCAGTACAAATTTACTTTTGTTTGGATCTGGGCACTTACAGCAGTATGCAATTTTTTTTTTACTTCAACGCCTCATTTTATGCAAAGTCAGCTGTGGACACCAGTTTTCTATGTTTAACTTTTGCTATTATTCTCCTCAACTATTTCAACCTGATGACATTTGAAAAAAGGAGGCTGCAATCTTCAGAAAATGCTGTAACTGGACGGACAAAGAAATGCGTGTACATAAAATGGCTGCAGGCAGTGGCTAGACCTAAGCTTAGCCCCTCGGTGACTTTAGTAGTTACTTTTCCCTCAAGAGTTATGTCCCTCAGAACAATAATACTGATGATTTCACCGAGGGGCCATAGTTATAACCAGTGACTTACACATCGGCACAACACAGAATACTTATTCAAGTCATTCTTGGAACTGGGGAAAAGGTCATCTGAAACATGTGTCTAGTTAATATTGGAAATTAATTAAAGGGCTACTGATGAATAAACTGCTAATGACCATGATGACATTAACCTCTCCTCATTCTTAACAAGTGCTTGATGCTGATTACTTTTTGTGACCTCGGAAGCAACCAACACCACATATATATACACCAGCCAAAGATATTCTGTCGAGGTTTTCCCATCATTGATAATGTCAGCATTATATTTATACCACTATAATGAATTTGTTCCACTCCAGCATTATTAATAAACTGACCAATATGTTTGACATGTCACAAAAAGTATTCAGCATTGCATAATTATTTGTTCTACTAGATTTTTACATAAACTTGGCCAAAATCACAATTAGTTATGTTTTATTCTTATTCAATGGGTGCGTCTTGTAAAGAATTCACGTAATTTGATTGGTTTTCTGGTGTATAATATCTCACAATAGTTGATAGTGATAATAGTTGGATGTAAACGGCGGCACGCTTGTTGCTCCTCAATGATCGCTAGCGACAATGCGTTCGCGTAATACACGTCGCGAGAACTAAGAACGCGTTTGGCGGCGTAGATGTTCGTGATGGTTTCGTTCATTTAAAACAACGGGATGTCCTCACAAAAGTAACAATTTTTTTTCTGAAAAAGGCATTTTTTCTCGCAAAAATTACATTAAAACTGAATAAGAATGAGAATAAAGATAGGATTTTGTCTTTTGCTATCAAATATCGTGTCATAATGGATGGGCTGGCCAATATTTTTTACCAGTGGATACGGCCTGCGCGCATCCACTACTCAAAAAATATTGGCCAACCCATCCATTATGAACGATATTTGACAAAAAGACCTATTTATTCTCTAAATATCATAGCCATTGGTGTACTATATTGGCACTTGACAAATTGTTATTTGGATGTAAGCACTTCTGAACAATTCTGGACTAGAAACAATTTCCTTGACTGTTTTAGGGTTTTGTTGGGTTTTTTTGCTTGCTTTGTTTTTTCAACCTAAAGTTAAATTGAGGGTATCAACAGGTTAACCATTGCACACACACAAAACTGTCTGGATTTCACCATGATTTATAGCACTGACTTCTTCTGGACAAAACTATGACCCTGTTTACACAGAGCCTGAAGTCAACTTCAGTAGTCAAATTTGAACTCGACTTAGTTTGTGTATAAACAGGGTCGCCATGTTTTGAACTCAACTTCAGAAGTCGACTTCTAATGATGACCCAGAGCAACTTTTGTCAAATTCAAACTCTACTTTTATGGTGTAAACGAACATGCAATGGGAAGTCAGGTTCATAATGGTTATTTGAAGCTTGATGACCAATAGCGTAAAAGTCAAATTCACAACAAATATTTATCAACAAATATTTTATGCTAATGCTTAGTGGCAATCTGAATTTGATGTTGCAATTGAAGTCGACCTCCTCTGTGTAAATGGGGTCTATAATAATAAAAAGAGTTCTACATGTAAACTGTAGTTTGTATACAGTTATTCACAGTGGACTTCCCCTTGCCCACTGATCTTTGAAAATGAGAATAGCCCTAATCTACAGAATGATGATTCTGAAAAGAGCGATAAAATGACCTTCATCTAGGCTATCAAGCTATGTAATATACCATCATGATGCCTTGGATAATTACAGAAGCATATGCAAGCAAAAAACAATTATTTACCTTCACTTTCCAAGCTATTATTCAAATTTCCCTTTACACACACCCAAATTGAGTAGACTCTGTGTCTTTGTCGAACTGATGGTCACATCATGTCATGGTCTTGGTGCAAGTTTGTGACGTCACATGACCATCAAGATCGATAACATCAGTTTGAGACATAGAGTTGTTGTGTCAAAAGCTCATATAAGTGATAAATTTTTAGTTCAACTCCATCCAACATGTCCGAAGCAGAGCAAAATCAGTCTTGTTGCTACGTCGATTGGCTACAACCGGCAAAGCATTTGTCAACCGGCACTTAAAGTAAATTAATGTCCTTCCGACTGGCACAAAATGTAGTTATGTAGAAAAATTGAACTACAATTAATAAAGCCTAAACAAAGCCTGCATTCAATTTTTCATAATCCAAGACCAAATTAAAAAGACTAGTTTGCATCTGACGTCAGGACAAAGGCACAGTGTGATTGGTTGTTAACTGCCCAGTATGGCATTTTTAGTCTGGTTGACAGGACGTCATTCGCAAAGTACTCTTTTTGATTCGGTCTTGGATTATACAACCTGCACAGAATTATCCTCATCCCAAGTTGCTCTTAATGTGGACATTCTCAATCATAAGGTACTCAAAATCAACATAACAAACCAAATACTGACAGTAACAAATTTTCAGGATGTATTTGTTACTCATAAACTTCCTCAGGTTTTCCAGGTCTGACTACACCTGTTACCATTTTTATGGAAACTTCGTTTAAGCTTTTTTCTTTCCATGATATTTGTCTATCAACATGTCGCATTATTCAAACAACCGGTACCAAACATGATTTTTTTATATCAAGATGATGTTGTATGATGTTCACAACCCACTCCAAGGGTGTTTGTGTGAAGTTCTTCCGTTCGTCTATCATGTCTGTCATTGACCAAACAAAAACTGACTGACCAGCAACAGTGGCCATAGCAGACATGGCCATAGCAAACCTGGTCAACCAGACAGTAAACATGGTAAGGCTACTTAGCCAATGTCATAGAGCAAAATAAAGAGCACTTACCTTCAATGTTGAAAGAAGCATTGATGTCATCATGTAATGGTGGACCATTGACAATATGTGGAAAAATACAAGAGAGAAAAAGTAGGTTAATACAACATTACAAGCTTTCTTATGTTATTTAAAGACTTCCAAAGATCAACAGTGTATAATTTAGGTAAATATTAGTTTCATCTCGAAAATCAGAATGTGCATTTGATTAATTATTGATGTGAGGTATAAAAACTCCTTATTTTCACTACCAAGATTTGTCGGTATCTATATGTAGGCAGCTAGCAGCATGGGATGCCGGCTCACTTTAACTATGCATATTGTACTTGCGATTTGATTGTTTAAGTCACTTATTTGTACTTGTTCATTACTGGACTCAATTATATACTACAAGATATGATTCGGTAACGAAACCCACACATGCTTCATGAATGTTCTCGTTTCCTAATCCCCATGGTTATACATTACACGCTATATCAATTTCAGTATACAAATTTCAGACAATATCCTATCTTATAAAGGGGAAAGAAATCATGAATACTTCTGAATTAAGATGATACAATGTGAAGGATGGAGAGAAATAGGCCAATTGATTTCACATTCAATAATGGCAACATTGTCAGCTGTGGAATCCAAAGCAGGCATTTCTTCCCAACATAAACCTTAGCAAATTGCTTGCTCCATTTCAGACTTAACTCAATTGGAATATTTACAACTTACACTTGTCCTATCAATATAACTTGTTTATAACGCTTTATTCCAAGACGGAGTTTTTTAAGACGAATGCTTTCTCTGAAGCCAATAGTGAAATAAATGCTTTGAACTGAAGGCTGTGAGTAGTAGATGCTATCTACTGAATAATTAAATAAATGCTATCTACTGATGATACAGGTGAATAAATGAATGAATAAAGAACTGAAGACAGTGAGTAGTTACCTATGCTATCTACTGAAGATAGCAAGTGGTTAAATGCTATCAACTGAAGACAGCAAGTAGTTAATAGATGCTATCTACTGAAGATAGCAAGTGGTTAAATGCTATCAACTGAAGACAGCAAGTAGTTAATAGATGCTATCTACTGAAGATAGCAAGTGGTTAAATGCTATCAACTGAAGACAGCGAGTAGATAGTAGATGTTATATCACTCATACATAAATTCTAGACAGTTCATTGGTTGATTACCATTTGCCATTTTTACCATCACCCACTCCGTGTGATAGTCTTTACCATCATGTGCTTTGCCGTGATCGCCTGCGCCCGAGCCGTAGCGCTGACTCTTGGACTACTGAAGTTATGGGGTGGGTCCCAAAATGCTGAGTAATATATCACCGCAAAACATGGTGTTATGTTGCTCTTAAATAGTATTTTAGTAATAGAATTTATGCATGAGTGATATAAAACAAATATTAACTGTCTTAAATTAGGTGTAATAGAAATATAATCACTCGGTGAAAGATGGATTGTTCCATTCCACTCGCCGTTCGGCTCGTGGAATGGAACAATCCATCTTCACCTAGCAATTGGTTAAATGCACCATCACACTGATAGACAGTTAATATTTGTATACTATCTACTGAAGATAGTGAGTGGTTAAATGCTATCAACTGAAGACAGTGTGTAGTTGATGGAGGCTATCTACTGAAGATAGCAAGTGGTTAAATGATATCAACTGAAGACAGTGAGTAGTTGATGGATGCTATCTACTGAAGATAGCAAGTGGTTAAATGCTATCAACTGAAGACAGTGAGTAGTTAATAGATACTATCTACTGAAGATAGCAAGTGGTTAAATGCTATCAACTATAGACAGTGAGTAGCTAATAGATGCTATAAATAGTTAAATATATGCTATCTACTGAAGATAACAAGTGGTTAAATGCTATCAACTATAGACAGTGAGTAGTTAATAGATGCTATAAATAGTTAAATATATGCTATCTACTGAAGATAACAAGTGGTTAAATGCTATGAACTGAAGACTGTGAGTAGTTAATAGATGCTATCTACCGAAGATAGCGAGTGGTTAAATTCTATCAACAAAAGACAGTGAGTAGTTAATAGATGCTATCTACTGAATATACAGGTGAATAAATGAATGAATAAAGAACTGAAGACAGTGAGTAGTTACCTATGCTATCTACTGAAGATAGTGAGTGATTGAATGCTATCAACTGAAGACTGTGAGTAGTTAATGGGTGTTATCTACTGAAAACTGAGCGCAATGGAATCTACTTTTTAAATATTCTAAAATAAAAGTGCTTTTGTTTATTGTTAACTACTCCTACCTAAGAACAAAACATTCAATCTTAATATAACAATAATATACATGACAGGGGTAGCACTAGGTTTTAAAACATATAACAAGGTGTCAAATTTCAAAATTACAGATTCAAAACAATAGAAACATTAGATTAAACATTCACCATTTATAACCTCTTTATAACTCGCTATCTTCAGTAGATAGCATCTATTAACTACTCAGTCTTCAGTTCATAGCATTTAACCACCCGCTATCTTATGTAGATAGTATATACGAACTGCTCACTGTCTTCAGTTGATAGCATTTAAACACTTGCTATCTTTATTAGATAGCACCTATTAACTACTCACTGTCTTCAGTTGATATCATTTAACCACTTGCTATCTTCAGTAGATAGCATCTATTAACTACTCACAGTCTGAAGTTGATAGCATTTAACCGCTCGCTATCTTCAGTAGATAGCATCTATTAACTATTTACAGTCTTAAGTTGATAGCTAAAACCACTTGCTAGATAGTATCTATTAACTACTCTCACAGTCTTCAGTTCATAGCATTTAACCACTTGCTATCTTCGGTAGGTAGCATCTATTAACTGCTCACAGTCTTCAGTTGATAGCATTTAACCACTTGTTATCTTCAGTAAAAAATATGCTAATTTTGTGCACCAAATGAAGTAGCTTGTCTTATATCATGTTAGAAAGTGGAAAGTTTCCTAAGAGGGGTTCACTTCAAGTCACAATCACAAAGAGTTCAATAAGTAACTAAAGATCAGCATTTTCATAGCTCATCAAATCATCTGCACAAAACACCCTGCTAGCTTTCTTTGTACCGGTCACTCTTCAAAAGGCCATGACCACTTCATATCCTGGAGGTTATTTTTCACCACAACTGACCATAAAGATGAGGTACTGAATTGCACAATAGAAATGTGTTAGCCCCTATAGGGATCCTGACACACTCTCCAGTTATGCCATCTATCTTTTGATGATATAGAAACATGGGGATGATAGGAATATAACAAGTATCAAAGGTCCGTCTCAGGAAACAAGAGTTTCTATCATGATTACAATGAATGTCTTACTTGCAATGGGTTTGAACTTGAGTTTTACATATGCAAACTACAAGGAGCATTGAACTTATTCAATCTACAAATCGGCTCACGAATTGCAAATACATCACTAGTCTCCAATGTTCATATATAAATGAGGCAAGAATAAACTGATGCTTTTCAGGAGTAATCTCTATCCTTGCTGCCTATGTTTGGGTTAAAAATAAAAACCTATTGAGCCCTCACAATCGGTAAAGTTCATAAAATTGAGAAGATTGACCATGATTTAGAAATGCCAAGAAAAATAGTAAAGCATGATCAATGCTGGCCGTAATTTTAAATTTAATAAAACCTCTAGACGTCTACGTAATAATTATCCGCCATATAGTGATGCCAACTTGACCACGACTACTCCGTATCATGAATATTTTACAATGGTTGGCTGTAAAATAATTTGAATTTTAATGAATCTGTCATCTAAATTTAGATAAACGAGGGAAAGGTAAGGAGCATGTTAAGACATTTATCACACTTGATGGAGCTAACTACCTTATCAAATGACTTGCAAAGCAGGGCATTTACACTAACTTACAATATCTATTGTTCTTCTAATTTATGCATTTGGAGCAAGCAAGATCAACTGAGGCACTTATAAAGTGTGCATGTGTTTAACAGCTGATGCAACGGGATCACAGACATCCGCAGTATTTAGGGAATCAAAGCCAAATTTGTTGGATCTTGGGTGGGATCAACACTTGATGCTCCTACAAATCATTACTTGCTGATAATGAACCATCAACCAATTAATCAGAATTAATGATAAAACTGTATTGGGCAATACGTTATATATGGACAAAGATTAAATGTTGGGTTACAAAGTTCATTTTCAAAACCAAGTAGATATGTTCACTAACCTGACAGTTTTGAACGTCATGGTTGACATTCTTCTTCAGAGTGTTGAGCTATGTCCTAACACCTTCCCCGACGAATTAGGACATAATTCCCCGGTGTTAGGACATAGCTCAACACTCTGAAGAAGAATGTCGACCATGACGTTCAAAACTGTCAGGTTAGTGAACATATCTACTTGGTTTTGAAAAATGAACTTTATAATCGAAATTTCTGCAAACCTGAAGAATCTATTTGCAGACTTAAGATCAAATGTTATCTCAATTAACAGTAGTCAATTAATTGCATCAACCAAGCTTTGATGGTCGATTGAAAGATGGAACAAATTTGGTTCTATTGCCTTAGTGGCCTGAGCTTTCAATCCAAAGGTATAAAAGGCCTTTAATAAATAATCTGCTCAGATCGGAAACCCCAAGGCCACTAAATAAAACTTTGAATTTAACTACACAGGCTTTTGATGTTGATGGCAATTTCCAACAGCTCAGTTTTTAACTTTAGACTGAAAACAGCCTAAAAAGGCATTATAAACAATGACCGCAGTTGGAGGTGTTGGGTCAATCCGCACTTGGATAGTCCATGGTAAGGAAAATAAAACTTGTGTCTGCAGCTGGATAGTGACAATTCCCAAGTGGTGTATAGACCATTTCATACCAAGACCGGAAAAGTTCTCAAAACCACGCTATTTATTCAATAAGCTAGGGGGTCAAATTGTACCCAAACTGGCGGACAAGAAATGTCATGAATTACGGTACCCTTTTGCGCAAAAATACAGCTTATTAAGCCAACATGAACAACTAAACATGGGTCATCGGTTTAAATATTTTCCTAGCATATTGAGCATCTCAGCTACTTGGTTTTTCACAATAAGATACTAATGGAAAGAAATGATCAAATGTTTGTCAGTTTTCGTCAGTTAAATTTTTTTACAGAACTTTTTTTATGCATCACCTCTTCCACAAGTCAGTCTTTTACACAAGACATATCACCACACACTTGATTGTACATTGAGTATTCTTGGCAAAAATTACCTCTCTCATCCATAATTGACTGTCGAAAGTTCATCGTAATTTATGATACCTGTTACACATTGGAACTTCGCATTGTACATGATGCTGAAGAGGTACTTTTATGCGTGCTTTTATGCGTGCGCAATAAGGGAAATTATTTCATGCTTCAGGTTTTATCGGAATGACTCAGTTTGAAAAGGTCTATTGCTGGCAACCCAGTTGAACACACATACAAGACTATGTGCACATATGCACATGTGCATGTCCAAGTGAATGTGACAACCTGCGTGTATGTTTAAATAAAATAAGCTAACATTTTAGATCAAAGTTTAGAAAGTATGTACGGCTCCAAGACATAATCACTTTCTGATGCACTCTGATAATATTTTGGATCTAGTCATAACATGACAAACTTATCCTCTTGAGCCTGTTGTGTAGATCTCTCCTGTCTATTTGTCGTGTCACAATGAATCGCTTCGGCATGACCAGGATGGATTAACCTCATTACTACCATCGCAAGAGGCCAGCCACATTTCTTCTACAACCGGTTACGTCATCCATTTTAGAATAAAATGAAACATGCTTGAAGATATGTTTGCTATTTGTAAATTAAGAAGTCTACTTTAATTTACTAATCGACAAGTAAATTAAAATAATAGCATGGAAGTTTTTCTGTGTTAGGTTGTGATAATGTTGGTCTCCTATACAGTTTACATTATTTGAGGTCATGTATGGGAAAAACTGTATAAAAAGACATATTTTGGTCCTATATTCAGAAACTGAACGACTGAACGTGATAATCCACTTTTGTTACATTCCCTAGTTACATTCCCCAAATAAAAGATTAAATTGAGTAAGATGTCAAATTTGTTCATTGAAATAATTGGTACTAAACTTTTCTAAAATTGTTTGTCGTCATAAGTGCTACCTACACAGTATTGTCATACACCTACAACATGATCAAGATAGAAGACATGACAAATACCAGGAGAGTTATGCAAGATGTTGATGGAGGAATTCCCCTCCTATAACTAGGACTGGTGTCTCCAACAACGGTCCTTCTGGTTAGTCAAATAACACTTGGATCAGTCTGCAGCTAGCCAGTGCCACTAGCAGTAGACAGGAAGTTATTACTCATTAAAACATCACATAACCATTGAAAATTTATAGAATACAACAATTAATATTTATGATTGACAGCTAATATCTTTAAACTATTCATAAAAAAAAGTTGGAGGCAATTTTGGCACAGAAGTTTGTTAAATGAACTTTATTTTGGGGAAATGTGGAAAAACAAATAAATGCTTTAAAATGTAAACTAAAAGAAGTTTGACATGAAAGTGCCATGTGATTATGTCAACCAATGAATAAATAAAAACTGTATACAGGAATTATTAAAACTTCTTAAGGCAAGAATAGAAAGAAAATCATAAGTTTGATGGTAACAATGTCATCTGCAAGATAGGGTCAACAAACTCTGCAAGCAAAGAAAAGATAAAATTACACCCTAAAATACACCTTAGTCTTGATGGATCATTTGTTAAACACTATTTGGATTATAAAACACCCTTCATCCATAAAGCTTGTTAATCCCATTTTCCCGTTGCAACTTGCAAATCCAATCACTAATCCTATCCAGATTGGTACACACGTTAAACACAACTCAAATGTACAGAGAGAAAGAGAGAGCAACCTATGAAGAAAGCAAACCATCCTGAATTCCAACAAACTACATGTTATGGATGTGCCACAAAACTCCAGAGGGCACTCTTCATAAATATCTAATGCCTAAGATTAAGCATAAACAGAGTCTGCACACACCAACACATGGTAAACCACTTGACAGCACTCGCATCGCACCGACCGCACAAGAGTAGTGCCCAAATTTGTATATTAACCCTTCATGCCTGTACCAGAGTCATTGCAAAAATGTGCAGTATTTTGACCATAGCTGGAAGATGGAAGAGACAATCAAGAGTACACATTAAGCTAGCTACATCAAATGTTGAGGCAGCGTTCAATGACCAGGTCTGTACAAAGTGGGAAATTTAAGCCAGTGTGGTGATATCTAGTCTGATATTTGATGCAACACACTTGATGATGGCGTGTTGACAGGTGTTTATGTAATCCATAGTCAATTACTGTTTACCAATTATTCTACCACCTTCACTACCATACCCTATTTAGATTCTCACATGCATCAAGTTGGCTGGCTCCTCTGAAGCATAACCTTTTTATAATTTACACCGATTTTGAGTTTTGAAGTTATGTTTTCTCTGTTTTTCCTTGTTTCTTTTACTCCCATTTCAAACAATAAATGTTAACTGTTACAAAAAGATTCCTTGTTTGAATGTGTTTAACAAACACACCCCCACTTGTTGTTCACTAACTCTCTTAACACACTCTTCATCATTTACCCTCACTCACTTGCTCTCACTCACACAATCCCCTTAACTCACTCACTATCTTACTCAATACTCACCCACCTACCCACCCCCTCCCTCACCCTCCATCAGTAATCCTCATTTGCTCACTCACCTGTTCATTTGCCCTCATCATTTACCCTTACTCCTTGGAACTCTTACTCACCAACTCATTCACCCATTTTCAGAGCTCAAAACTTAACAAATCTCCTTCCCTGCAATGATTAAAGAGTTTAACTTCAAAGCTGCACTATATTTTGCTAACCTGGAACATTTTAGGTAGGTCGACTAGCATCTTCAGCAGATGATGATGATGCAGTGATGAGCAAAAAACAGTGTATGCTGAAGTTAAACTCATTTACCACTACGTATGAATATCCACTCATATACTCCTTCCCTGTAAGTTAAAAGTATCATAACAACAATAAATTCAGCATTCTAATCAGTTGATTACACAGTAGTGCTGGTTCGAATCCTGATGTATATAACAGGCTTTACTGCTACTGTAGTAAAAATATTCAATATCCAGCTTACCTGTGTTCACCCTAATTGACAGCAGGTAAAGAATATCCCTTAAGGTAATTGTAGACTACTAATTCAGTTTCAGCCCTGTCAGATGATGTATGTATGATCTATGATCCACTCAGGTCAAACCAAGCCGTTTTCAAAACCGGAGTTGTCATCATTATTATTTCCCCCCGGAAGCACCTTACTATATTTGAAACACATGTCTCCAGGCTGAATGGTTGCAAAGTTACTCACTTTTGCTCCTTATAAATTTTATATTTTTATGTTACTTCACCAGAGTCATAAATGTCCAATCTTAATATAAATGGACCAGATTGTGTCACAAGTCATAGTAATAGCTTTTTAGCTTGCGATCTCATAAACTTCCTATAAATTCCTAAGTAGACTTCTACATGTGGACTGCATACTACAGTAAGCCAAACAGCTTAAATTGCAAATAAGTACAAAATTGTACTCAAAATTTATATTTTATCTACAATAAATTTTCATCAGTAATAATTGTGCCAATTAAACACTGAATTTTAACACTGAATTTCGTCATGATGAAATTTTTCAAAAACTTCTATTTACCATTTTTTCTGTTGTTTCCAATCCAGTTCCAATGCTTCTTTGTAACTTCCTTTCTTTCTTTCAGTATATCTCCCCCTTCTTTCCTTGTTCTTTCTTATGATCATGTCTCACATACTTACTTTCTTCACTTCATTCATTCATTATTTCTTATTCCTTTGTTTTCCTTTCCTTTATATTTCTCTCTCTTTCTCTTCCTTGCAATAAAATTATTAAAAAACCAATATGCACCATATCCACTAATACAAAAAGACAAGCTGCAGTGCGAATGAGATTTGCAGGAGTTGATACATCCCTCCCAGTCTCATCACGCATCAGTTTTCTCCAAACTCAAATGCCTCATTGCACCAAATAACTTCAGAAACGACAGATGTCACAAAAAACATCCGCTAACAAAATATTTTTGCTCCTTTAAGTCGATGAATTACGAGACAATTTAGTTGTTACATTTATGACTCTAGGTGGTTGTATTTCTAGAAACTTTGCTCAGTGTTTTTTATTTAAACTACACCATGTATTATTTGTCTACTGAATCTTTCTGGTTTTCCAACATACCCAAATATTGAAATATGACAAAAATATGAAATGTAGCACTGCAATGTTGTCATAAAATGAATCATTCAATCAATACAAATCATGGTTGCCATGGTTATGCACAAGTATATATGCTACTATTAGAGAATACAGCAACCTAATCAAATCATATAGCCTGGCAGAAATACAATCGTATGGAAATATTACAATTTCCACTAGCCTCTGGTGAAATGTTTTCAAGAAATCCCTTTAAAAAAAGACTTTTTAATCAAAATTTCAATTGGGAATATTCCGGTTAAATTTTACACATAAAATATGATTAATGAATCTGATTATAATTATAAATGAGCTGATTACCCTGTGTTGTTCAACATAAGTTTTAGGTGAGGTGCAAAATGGACGAGTCAGCAATTTACACTTGAAACATATGAACTTTAATAGCCTCAAAAATAGAGATGAACCGGGTGTGTGTGTGGGGGGAGGGGGGTGTGGATTTGGAATATTATGGCCAAATAAGTATTATGTAATTCTCAGAAATATCTTAAGGCTGTATATTTTTTTTCTGGGGTTGATCCATTTTTTCCCTTTTTCAATTTTCAAGAATAACTCTTGATTTTAAAGTTCCAGTATTATAATGATAACAAAGTTAAGTAACATGAATCACTGTAAGAAGCTTTGTAGTATTTTACCCATTTCAGAGTCTTCAAATAAAAAGTACCTCATTGTTTTCCAAGAATGCATTGACAAATAACTGCTAGACATACAAATTTTGCACTGCAAATCAAAAAACCAAAAATCCATGAAAATTAACTCTTGCCCTCATCAATTCATAAAAATCATCCGCATGTGAACCAACAAATTAATTTTATAAGGCCTAAAACAGGTGAAGAGGTGCTTGTTTTTCATACCACATATTTATGTGCATTTCACACCATAGGGGACTTTAAATATACCAAAATTTACTTTTTACAACCGGATGCTGTTAGGGAAGAAGAGTAAAAGTCCCCGATTAAGCGAAAATAAATAAACTCTGTTAGGTGACAAAAAACATGGACTGTGCGTTTTCTTCCCCGACTGGACAATAATAAGCCTGGATTGACACAGTGCTTACAGGAGTGTCTGTCTGTTGGTGGGGTGGGTGTGGATGTGTGCATGTTTGTCTATAAAACGTCACTCATCAGACAGAGTAAATCTCTGTAGTTATCGTCATCAACAACAAGCTTTGCAAACCAATGTGGTTTATCTTGAACATTTTCAAGTTTGAATTAGCTTTAACTTTTGAAAGGTGTTTTCTGTTAGGCTTTGTGACTTTTGATTAGGTAACTACATGTGTACACCCATGTGTCTGTACAATTATATAATGCAAAAGCGAACGTGCTTGTTTTTTGAGACGTTTGTTTATTTTGTAGAAAATCTTGCTTGAGGTGTTATGTAATCAATAAGATGCCTAGATTCAAACTATCATCACAATACCCCGCCGCTAGAGCACCGATTCTCATGCAGCACAAAATGTTCCAGTAAATACTAATACAACTGCCTTAGCACCCACTAAGCTATAAATAGATGCCATATCAGAATAGGTTTTAGTCAACGAACGCGACATCAAGTCAGCAGATTTGAAATATCGTGCAGCTGACTGGAGGCACCAACCATCCAGAGGGTGACCACCTCTGGCATCACACATCATCTTTCATTTATTCACCTCTTTCAAACATCCTCTTCTATTTGTGATTTTCAGCTTGTGTATCAATAATTGGTTGTGTACACCATACTTTTTCTTCCATCTATTACGCACCAACACATGTCAATTGCATTCTGCTCTTTTTAACTCTTGAATGGGAAAATGCGATCAAAATCACTTGCAGTGGTAATAAGACAGGCCTTAAGATTTATTCTGCACTTCAAAACTTATCTACCCATGTAGACAGACTTGAAAATAATGAATGAGACTCTATGTACGTCACAGCTTAACACACCATTTTGTCTCGCGCAGTTCAAATATCATAAATGAAATAATATTTTGATATATAAAGTAAACTTGGGTGAATTTTCAACTTTTGCATGTTGATTGTTAATGACTTCCTCCTCCTCCTCATTCTAAGATATACATTTGACAAGCGCCATTGGGGAAAACATTTGTACAGATTGTCAGAAAATTGGTAGCAATGAACGATTGTAAAGTGACAAGATAATAAAGACAGAGAACCAATATTGGATTAAGGAGTATTAGGTGATGTCAGTGAATGCTCAATTCATTTATCAATTAAGATGTTATCATTTTTGATTAATTACATTAATTAATTACATTAAATGTGATATCCTAGGACCTTATTAAATTTAGATTACATTATAAAAAGCTTCTACATGTTTTCCTTTCATACTGTTCACGGATCGTTACATCACTTGCATTTCAAAATTGGCAATATCCTCTCAATTGTTTTAATATAAACATTTTTTGCTCATTTTGTTGAAAAATGGTGGCATTATTTTGCTAATATTTTGGTTAGCTTGTTTGTTTTTATCAAATTGCTATCATTTTTCAACTCGTTCAAGAATCATCAGTGATACTTGCTTGGATAAGAAAGCAACTTTCATGAAGCCTTGAATGAGAAGAAAATGGTTGAAAACCCACTTTGATTTCCTCTACTTCATATGAGAATTTTTTGCAGTTTTGTACTTTTTTTTGCATTTTGTACTTTTCACATTTAAACAGGCAAAAACAAATTAAACCCCTGCAAAATATTTTTAACCCATTGGTTTCAATATACAGCTGTTTCAAACCACAGATAAAAGAAACAACAGAACTGATCAGAACAATTAAAATCATGAAAAATTAACCCCTTGAAAATAACCAGTCATACTTTCCTATGATGTAAAAAACCATTGCATAAAAAATAAAAGTGGAACAGCCTTGATTCTACAACAGCTATCTTTATTGATCTGATTGATTGAAAATCCCTTGTTGGCTACTGGCTATTATAACCATGCTATAATTGAATTGAACTATAAAGTGGGGACAAATTGTATTTCCAATAATCAAATTAGCTAAGCACAAACACTAAATCCCATTGAAACAGTTGTGGTATGTTTGTCAGTAGCTCAACTCAAAGATAACATGCAAGTGGAGATCTAGTAATTTTGTGCCTCTCTTAGTTAATGAAGTGGGCTATAAAATCATTTGCATGGCCAATCACCTCGGGAGCCATACGCTGTCAGTTTAGTAAGCGAGTCGAATGTAAGGGGTACAAATCTGTATTATAGAGAGTAAAAGACTAAGCTTAATTCTAGAATGCCTGATTTGTAACAAAACAGTGTGTAATGTAAATATGTTATGATGCGCAGACCACCTCCTAACCCTCACCTTCCATGGCCTAGATAAAGCATACAAGTTATCCACATATTCATACTATCTAATATTGACGAGGTTTTATTCTTTACAACGACAATATTTGTAGAATGAAAATATTGAACGTGCCTATGGGGGACGAGATGCACACGCAGCTGCCAAGCTTACGATTCCGCGTTGGGTGTCCGAGAACGGGAGGCCACCAGGGTCAATCGTTGTGTCACCTTTTACTTAGCCGACCGATTAGCATTGATCAATCATTTTGTTATCTCTGAGTTTGCGACAAAGGAGCTGTGTGGCGAAAATCAATGGACAACGAGTGAGAGGGAATTTAACGGTGTGGCTGGTGGGCTGGGCATAAAATGCTCAATGGTAAGGGCCTACTTCAGAAGGTATCAGCACAGAGGCCAGGAACAGTAGTAAAACAAAATGTACACATATGTCAAAATAATAAGAAACATTTCACTGGCCTGAACAGAGTAAGAAGTAAATAAAGCCACACAAAACAGAACAACACTCTGAATGAAAATTTAATTGCATACATTTAAAGAAACTACAAAGTACATTGTTAAGGTGACGTGAATGGCTACATTTGTAATCATGTTGATTGGATACATTAATCATGTGACTTGAGAAAAATGAAAGTCAATTATATTGCTCATCTGAGCCATAGTGGAACCAGGAATTTAATTGGGAAGTAATCTAATACACCATTTCTAGTTATAATTATAAAGCAGCTACCCACTAAATTCCAACACAACAGCTTTCTCATTCTGATACCTATATAAAATGAACTTATCTACCCCAGTCCCCTTATAATAAATTAAAATTAATCAATACACCTACGGTAGATCTAGTATAATCCAGATAGCAAATCAGCTATCTACCCCTGATAGCAAATCAACTATCTACACCAGATGGCAAATCCGCTATCTACTCCTGACAGCAAATCAGCTATCTACCCCAGATAGCAAATCAGCTATCTACCCCAGATAGCAAATCAGCTATCTACCCCTGATAGCAAATCAGCTATCTAACCCAGATGGCAAATCAGCTATCTACCCCTGATAGCAAATCAGTTATCTACCCCTGATAGCAAATCAGTTATCTACCCCTGATAGCAAATCAGCTATCTACCCCTGATAGCAAATAAGCTATCTACCTCAGATGGCAAATCAGCTATCTACCCCTGACAGCAAATCAGCTATCTACCCCAGATAGCAAATCAGCTATCTACCCCAGAAATCAGTTCTCTACCCCAGATAGCAAATCAGCTATCTACCCCTGATAGCAAATCAGCTATCTAACCCAGATGGCAAATCAGCTATCTACCCCTGATAGCAAATCAGTTATCTACCCCAGATAGCAAATCAGCTATCTACCCCTGATAGCAAATCAGCTATCTACCCCTGATAGCAAATAAGCTATCTACCTCAGATGGCAAATCAGCTATCTACCCCTGACAGCAAATCAGCTATCTACCCCAGATAGCAAATCAGCTATCTACCCCTGATAGCAAATCAGTTATCTACCCCAGATAGCAAATCAGCTATCTACCCCTGATAGCAAATAAGCTATCTACCCCTGATAGCAAATAAGCTATCTACCCTAGATGGCAAATCAGCTATCTACCCCTGATAGCAAATCAGCTATCTACCCCTGATAGCAAATCACCTATCTACCCCTGATAGCAAATCAGCTATCTACCCCTGATAGCAAATCAGCTATCTACCCCTGATAGCAAATCACCTATCTACCCCAGATGGCAAATGAGCTATCTACCCCTGATAGCAAATCAGCTATCTACCCCTGATAGCAAATCAGCGCTCTAACCCTGATAGCAAATCAGCTATCAAACCCTGATAGCAAATCAGTTAACCCTGATAGCAAATCAGTTATCTACCCCTGATAGCAAATCAGCTATCTACCCCTGATAGCAAATAAGCTATCTACCCCAGATGGCAAATCAGCTATCTACCCCTGATAGCAAATCAGCTATCTACCCCAGATGACAAATGAGCTATCGACCACTGATAGCAAATCAGCTATCTACCCCTGATAGCAAATAAGCTATCTACCCTGATAGCAAATAAGCTATCTACCCCAGATGGCAAATCAGCTATCTACCCCTGATAGCAAATCAGCTATCTACCCCAGATGACAAATGAGCTATCGACCACTGATAGCAAATCAGCTATCTACCCCTGATAGCAAATCAGCCTTCTACCCAAGATGGCAAATCAGCTATCTAGTCCAGATAGCAAATCGGCTATCTACTCTAGATAATAAATCAGCTATCTACCCCTGATAGCAGATATTATAAAGCTTTAAATCTATTGTGTTTCAACAAACCCTATTTTTGTATGTACCAGTGATAAATCAAATTGCATTGAAGCTTATGGTAACCGCTTATTAAAGTGCATCCCATGAAGAGATATTTATACTCCTCCTCTACCAATCTTAATTGTTTATATACTGCATTAGGGACACATGATTCATTTTTCCCATAATATTGTATATAATTTATTTGACTCTTTTTTTAGTGATTGTAGGACTTTTGAAAATATATGTTCCATATGTGTGTTGAGTTGTTAATTAGCTAATTAGAAATTGTGTTTTGATAACTTTACATGCACTATCACCATACTTGAATTATCAAGTATCAAATCAAGGCTAGTTAATGCACAAAACTTGTTATTCTTATGGCTTTTATCAACTATAAATCATATTTGATTAATTTTTGCTTCCTGGAATGTTTTCATGTGGATTTAGATCTTGTGCTTGTTTTTAACATAATGGTAAGTTGTATAAATTACACATTGTTTTCAGAGTACAATGTCCCTTTTTGCCATGTATACTTATGCAAGAACCTTTTATTTGTAGAAACAAATTTGTGAGAAACATATTGTAGATAAGTGGGATTCTTTTTAATTGAATTATCATGGATCTCTACAAATGTCATCCACTTTTCTTCACTAACAGAAGGTCTAAGCACCTTAAGTGTTCATATATTAAAGCAAATTTTGTGAGGAGCAAACTGAAATAACATCAGGATTCTCTAGATAGAATAATAAGACTATGTTTACTTAGAATTATTAATCTTTGTGCAAACATTAAATGAAGGCCCTAAATTGAAACAGTATTTACTTACAACTATCCTATGAAATACAAACAATATCAATATGCAATGAATACAAACCTTATAATAATGAAATACACAATATAAAAGGAACCACATTTACATTCTTCAAGTCAAGTGCAAGATATATGAATGAACAGGAAATGGATGGTCAAATATTAATCAGCTTTCAAAATGGCCAGCAGTGGTATTCAGTTTGATATTTGGCAATAAAAAATTTACAATAGCAAGAACAGTTCTAACAAAAGTTTTGTCAGGAAGTGCTGGAAAAGTTTCTGCACATCTCATCCTTCTTTGCTCCTTCCTGTACCTCTTTATTAGGTACTTACAACATGTCTTGGAAGTCATTTTTAGACTCTATTTGTGACCTGATCTGATCCACTCAGGCTGAAGTCAAAAATATTAAAAAATGACTTACTATCATTACTAACTTGCTCAGTATCTACATTCTGCACTTACTGATATTGAATCCCAAGGTCTCTTGAATACTTTGTTGCAAAGTTATGAACCTTTTATCTGTCCATTCTCTTATGTTATTTATTGGGTTTTATTGTCCTCTCTTTTTGTTTTATCTCAGTTTCATTATTACCGACTTTAGCCTGTTTGGATCAGATCTGGTGACATTTAGTCGCCTCAGCTTCAGCCACCTCCACTATTAGACACACTAGTGACACCCCCTCCTACACCCCCACCACCACAAACACACCCCCTCTACCAGTCAAACAAGTTTTCCCATTATGGTATAAGCTTGAGCCAGCTCATCAATTTGAAACACTACACATTCCACACACACCCCCCCACCCACACACAAAAGATGATGATCTCTTATTGCAGCACGCTTAACGCTGCTATCGGTATCTTGATGCAGTATCGTGTATCGCATTAGAAGTGCTATCATGTTCAATACTTGCTACACTGTCTCATGTTACTCACTCCACCATATGCATTCCACCTGAGACCCAATACATTCAAAACAGTACAATGTCGCAAAATTAACATTTTTCTTTGAGACCAAAATAGATTTCCCCCGACCCATGGTTTTCTTTTTTTTCCTTTGTTGATAAGCTTTTAAAAGAAATTAAATGGAATACAGGAGTTCTTTTTTGTCTTCCTTCCAAAGTGCTTTACAAATTGAATTTGTCCTTTATGGAACATATAAGACAACATAGGTATGGATATTATTGCTACTTTTAGTATCCTTTTATATGCTGGCACCCTTTGCATATCCTTTTCAAGGACACAGCATGCTATTTCATCAGTTTTTATTAAAATTTGATTGAAGAACTGTCAACACATACAAATACTTTGCATAGAGGTGCACAAATAAGGATGCACACACAAACATGCACACATATTATACAAAGCTCTCCCCACAATTTTTTTTAAAAAACACCACATAACACACATACACAGAGTTTTGTTTGCCTTACTAGACACGTGTTTGAGTTTAATAGTCCTTCATGCGGACTCTTGGCATTTTTTTTACCAAGTGTGGAATACCATATACACATTCAAATGCTAACACACCTTCAAATTCCCATTATCAAATGTTCTCCATAATCGCTCAAACCGAGCACTAAACTTTAACCATATGAGCATGGACACAGTGGTCAGACTGCAGCAAGTCAGAGCTTCAATAGTACCCTCAAGGAGGTTAGGTATATTGTGTCAAATGGATTACACAATTCATTATAGCTATAAAGAAACTGAGGATGTCCTCCATTGCAGGTGTGTCATCGTTTGTATGTATGCCCTCATTCAACCCCCATAAAATCATTCTTGTTACCTTTAATTCATCTACACTAATTTGACAACTTCCTGAATAATCGATCAATCCTAGTTGATCTCATTTCATATGATGTGTTGACAAGCAAGACCAAATGCCGTTATGTCGACCTAAAAATTACATGGAGAACATCACAAACTATCTGATTTAGCAGACTCTCATGTTGTTTACAAATGCTCGAGGGTCAACACAGCTTTTGTAATTTTGTAAGATTTCAGCAATGGATTAGAACTCCTGGGAGAAATTCAGAACATTCATGTATGTTGAAAGCCATACATGATAACATTCCCTACAGAGGCTGCACTGAAATGATCAAATATTCTGGCTTATGGATGAAAAAGGTCATACGATATGTCCAACGGTGGTCCCATTAGACTCACCATTTGTGCAAATATCTTTCATAAAATGCTATTTGTGTGTGAGATGTTTTCATGTTTTTGGGTTAGAATAAAATACCAGAGCCAGACATTTACTGCACACCAGTCACGGTTCTGTCAACTGGAATTTGTTCAAATTCACGCAAGTGTTTACTATACTATTTTTCATCTTGGTGAGTCAGTGATGTCAACGTATTGAGGCAGCTGTTTTGTGCGCGCATGTATGCGGCATCTTTAGATGTGCGTGTATACACCAGTGCTTTGAGCAAACAATCCCAATTTAAAGCTGCACCAATGAAATGCGCACTGACGTCACCGACTCGCTAAGATACTAGTTTCTATCAAGGTTTTACGAAGCAATAAAATCACCACCCAACACCTTTCAACTCAGCTGATTTAAAAGCTGTGATCCAGAGGTAAGGGGTTTGATTCTCACCTACGTTTTACTTTTACAATACTGTGCAATCATTTGATTTTCTTTAAGTAAGGAAAGTGAGAACCAAAATTTAGAATTTATGTATTTGTGTCTTACATATTCTGATTGAGATAGAAAATAAGGACTGGTATTCAAATGTATATATATGCATTTACACACTTTCATATTTTTGAAATAACTATATTCTATATTGTAATATTTCTAGCGTTGCTGTGAAAATAACGTGCATAAATAATCATTTCCATAACAAGAGGATTGTCAGGTTTCGTTTCCAAATATAGCTATCATAATTCAAAAGAGAATACTTGACTAGTTATTCATGATGAATGCCTGATTAAAAATTCATTTGGTTTTCACAGTTCGGACTGAATTTCACCGTGAGGAAGTGTATCTGCTATCCCGTCCTCAGAGGGGAATTTACACCTATTTTGGAAGTAAATACAAGTAGAAACACGAACAAGCAATAATGAATGTGCATTTCCTGTAATTCAAAATGTTTTTTACCCTGGGGGTTTGGGTGCAACACCATATTAAAGAGCTAGCCGAGGAATGAGGCTAGTCAAAGTCACCATATATATACTTGCAACATCCTGCCTTTGCTATAAACTCATTATACTTACTCACTTATATTATGATAAGAAACAAACAACGGCAACATCAACAACCAATTTGAATTAATCCCCTTTAATATGACCCATTAATTGTTCCAAATGGACCCCTTCTGGAGGTAAAGCCCTAAACTTTATTGTAGAAATGTAATGCATCAGTGGCATACCAAAAGAGATATGTGGCACCCCTCACTTGCGTTGGTCAGTCCAACTTGGTTAAGGGGAAATTTCAGTCAGGGTTCAGTTGAGAAAAAAATCTCAAATTGATTTTACAAAATAGTTATTTTGGGGGTGCTTCAGCTTAATTTAATAAATAAGACCATGGATTAAACATTCCAGTTTAAAGTACAAATACTGTGTTACCCCTTAAAATAGCTAACTTTACAGGTTTTGAAAAGCTCAAAATCTGCAAACTTCTGGACCCTGCCCTGTGGACCCAAATTGTTACGAGCTGCGGAATCAAGGCGCATCACCTTCTGTTTTTATTTCTTAGGTCAATTGAGGGAAAGTGACATCTGCCTCAAACCTGCAAACCCCCATCCCACGGTAATGCATGGAATATCAACAGTCATTCAACGTTTGTTGACTGCTACATATTTCATAGTTGTATATATCCCAATGAGACTTTAGAATGTTCAAAATTAAGAATGGATACAGAAATTGTGAATGTGTCATTTGCAGCGAGTTGAATAAGATCCCCCATTAACAGAGACTAGCCCAGATTCACCCATAGAGGGAGATATAATTATTTGTATTTTCAAACATAGCCTGTGTTGAAAAGTACTGTGCAGAGCCTGTGTGGAAAGTACGCCACAGTACAGTGTCTACCAATGCAGGATTATAACAACTTACGGATGAGAAAAAGCTAATCATATACACCCACTTCGTAGTATGGCATAGAGGAATAGGCTATTGGCTATTAACACAGTCATACCCCTCTAAGGACTTCATATGTGTACTCATTACCAAACCATCCTGAGAAAGTGCCTGGGATGTGATATAGCTGGTAACTTCCCTGCTGATTAACCTAGCAAGATTGCTTGACAGATTGTACATTCTTACACTAACACTACATTTATACACCAGTTAAATCGATTCAATTCAAAAACACTCTACTGTGACTTGTTTTCAATTAATCTATCTGGCTTACACAAAATGAAAATCACAACCTCCAAGTGTACTCCAGAGTTTGCCAATCATGCGCAGTCTTGCTACTGAGTACATCATGGTTAGCATTATCAATTTGTGGTGCCACATTGAAACAATTCAAGGAGGAACCAGGCTATGTAGAGTACATTAGACATAATTGTGTGTAGTAGCAGATCTTTATCATAGGCCACTGAACTCACTGAATTTGACATTGACTACATCACATTTTTTTACTAATCATGCCATCTTCATGGATGAAACTAAATCAAGTTAATCTAACATCTAGGTTAGGAAATAAAATGTTCCCAAACCGAACTGTAGTCTAATATGTCTTATAGCAACATACCTTAAAGCAATCGGAGAGGCAATGCAAATTTGGCACACAATTTTTCATAAATCCACTTTTATCTTGTTTTATACAAATGTGAAAAAAAGGAGAGAAAGAAAAATCAAGGGAAATGCACCTTATTTCAACCGACGCTTAACTTTCCATGTGCCCTCCTCAAGCGATACAAAATCTTCACTCCAAGCCTGATTTATATCAAGTCAAACAACGGCAGCCCCATAATTAAGTTTAGAGTTGCATTTTCAGTCACTTTTGTGTAATACAATAATTAAGTACGTCGGGTAGACGTGCGACATGATATTATACACAAGCCGTAGTAACATGCCATAACATCAAGTGTTAGGTGTGTAATCTGATGCGCGTTGCATTCTTTTACAGCAGCCTGCTCTTTTTTTCTTAGTTTTTTTTTCCTGCCATGTTGTCGTTCGCCGCATTGGTCGCCCTTCAGGCCATTCTGTAAAAAATGAGTGTTTATTGAAACCAATTCAGTGCCAGTCCCTTGTGCGTCTTTCACACCAGCCTAAAACTCATGTCTGGGCTTGTAACATTTCAGGAGACAATTCCAACATTTTCTGACCAGACCAGGAAGGATGGAGAACTTACTTTGATAAAGGTTTACTTATTGAGATGTCTTCATGTACTGTTTAAATTAAACTCACTAGCAATGCAGCATAATCTAGTTCAAAAAAAGAATCAAGAAATACAGAGGGTACTTTCACCAGGTCTAGAAAAAAAAATTCATTCCCTGGGAATTTATATTTCCTCCGAAACTATTAATATATCACACCATTTTCTTTATTTTAAGAAGTAAAATACAAAAATAGAGACAGTGGTCCCATATAGGTTATCTGAAGATATGGGTAGTGAACACCACACATAAACATTTATGTGAAACATTTTTTTCCCATTTTTTCAGCCAATTTTACAAGTTGACCTTAAATGGCCTTTGACCTCAGTATATGACCTAGAACACTACCAAAAGATGAGGGTTCTTATAGTGCAGCTATGACCCAAGTTTGATATAAAATTGGATCAATTGAGCCCATATTTATTGGTCAAGCTATGAGTTTTGAAATATTGGACGAGACGTAGTCGAGTCCAATATTTTAAAACTTATAGCAAGACCAATAAATATTGTGCGTAAAGCATCCAATTTTATCATTTTTATGTGTTGGATCCAATATTTTCACACACTTGGATTCATCAAAACATAATAATGGTTGCAATAGGATTTGGACTGTTCATACGAGACCAAATTTTAACCAAAAGCCTTACATAATTATTGACGGACACAACATATATACACACACTTAGGACACACAACTCGTGATACCAAGGTCTTTTTCTTCGGACAACCTAAAATTACCATCCAAATGTCAAAATTTACCTGACAGGGGCTTCCCGAACTCCACATTTTTCCAGGCTATTCATGACTTTCAATATGGCTGGCAATGGGCTTAAAAGAAACCCTGAAAATACTTAGTTTAAATTTCAACATAGCTACATTAGTTAGAGACACAGCCACTACACTATCCACAGCATCTTATTCACACCTCAATCTCACTCATGCAGAAAGGGAACTGAGCCCATTCTAAAAGCTACAAAATAAGTTACTTGTAATCAGTCCTGTTACATTGGAATGTCCTGGTCATAATGAATGAGTGTTGTTTTCACTAGAAAGAATTACAAGTCATTTGAAATAATTTTGAAAGTCAAACAGAACATTTTTCATGCAATAAGTGTTATTGCCACTAGAATGAATTACGGAACCTATGTCAAGATACATAGCATGAAAAATGTCAGGGAGAAACCATTTATTACTTTGAATTGCAAGAACCAAGAGGGAAACAAAATGCTGAAAGGGACAAGGTATTATAATTGAAAAGGACATGAAGGAAGTAACAAACACTTGGTGGCCTAAGAGGGATACACCAATCAGTTGGTATATATCTCATAAGTAACACACCAGTGATGTAGTCGAGTGGGGTGGAAAGAGTGATGTTTCCAGGTAGTAACATCTAATACATTATGACCCATCGGTATGGACGAATCCAATTTCATGCATACCTATACCTAAATGACAGACATTGCTGGGTTCCATCCCACCTGAAATGTGAAATGATGCAGCCTTGGTGGGGATTTTACACTGCATTCCATCACCTGTGTCACACATAGACCAAAGAATGATACAATATAAGATCAATTTTAAGCAACTTTTATCTATGGTACCCAATTGAGCAGGCACAACACCAGTTTGGTGAGGATGGGACCCAGTAATAGCCGAATGAATTCTGACCACTAATTGGTTGTTGGATTTGTCTATATCTTTCAATGACTTCATAAAATGTTATTTTCATGATCTGAGTAAGTTTGGATAGTCACATAAAATTTTGATTTATTCTTAGGCCATCAGTATATTTGTGATTTTTAGCCTCCCTAGTCTGGAAAAGCTGGCAACCCCACTAACATACACTTGATATACTGTTGGCCATCTCATGCGACTTGCAAAGAGGATTCTGACTGTGCATTTATTTCTTTTTTCTCATGCTTCTCACTAGCAAACACGAGTTCACCTAATCATCTGACAATTCCAGCGCTACTTTCAACACAATATAGTATTCCATCTGCATGAGATGCCTTGATGCATCCTTTCCTTATAGGGTTCAATCCAATCACAATGCTATTTTACCTCAGTAATAGCCACAGTCACTTACACCAGTATGTTTAAGGGTACAGTACAATGCACCAAACATAAAGGGTATTCTAGAATAAACTGTATCAAACAAGACTAACACCAAAGGGGAACATCCTCAGCAGTTAACATCAATGCAAATAATATTAAGGTCACATCTTAGTAACAGCGCCACAACAGTGTATTACTTTATATACCTGTGCTGGTAATCTCTCAACATTATAACAAATTATAACAGGGACAATCATGGCCATACAATGTCGGTAACCTTTGAAGTTATTACACAACTGGTTGGCAATTTGCTATCGAGATCCAGCTAAAAGCAGATTTCAATTTCTTTTTGTATTTTTTGTTTGCAGTAACATGAAAACTAAGACATCTAAAGGAGCACAAGTACAATTACGATAAGGGTTTGCAATACATTGGGAAAATATTTAAACAAAATATGAAAATTGTTTAGCTTGACAAATGGCTGCCTTTGCCAAGTCCCCTCGCATATTGTCATCTAATGCATTATAGCATGCATCCTGATACCAATACCAATGCTGTCACCATATCCATCTGCATGAAATAGATAGAGATCATTAGCAACTGCACCATCATTTTACCAGCATCTTTTTCACATTTGGGCTTATTACTTTCAGGCTCTTATGATATTACCTTTTCAAAATCAGTTGTCACCTTCTTCCTTCGTGTATGGGGGTGTCTTCCCTACTTTGACTGATGTGTTAAGTTTCATCACAATCACAGAGATTGTGTTAATTGCATAGGCGAGATGTCATCAAATATGAAAATTTGAAAGCTACATCCTCACAGAATTTCAATACATTGAAGCGTATACAGTGTATACTATACACCCATACGCACACCCCCACATGTAATCGCCTCAAAATGTGGACGCCGCTTAGGACTATGCAAACGTGGTCATCTGAATCTGTACTCAATTGACATTACCGAGGACGTTTTCCACCATTTTGTTTAACCTAGAACTGCGAATGTTATATCTCACGTACGAAAGAGGACGTATATTTCGCAAATGAATTAGACATGTTTGCAGACCTCCTTCAACCGAGGATGGTCCCCCCATTGCAGAGTGGTCCACGGTTTAAATGTGAAGTGTGAGTGTGTGTCCTTGTTTGCTGGCAAACACCTATGTACACCCCCCTACATGGGTGTGCACACATCCACAAGCAAACAGGCAAACATATGTGACTAAAATGTCTTCCAGGACACATTAGTGTGACCTCTAATATTCTTATTAGTTATATTAATTATTTTAATATCTAGAGATCAAATGAACAAGATATATTGCTAAAACCAAAACTAGTGTTACTAACTGTACAACCAAACTAGTGTTTAACTAACTGCACAAACACACTAAACAATATTACATGCACACAGAGCAACTCCCATCAAAACCACAGGAATATAAACTTAGTCATTTACACACAATTATAATACTGTTCGTAATAGAAGTAAACCACTGAATTTAAATTACATTTAGTACTATTAGGTGGACTTGATCAAGTTTAAAATCCTGTGTATTTTGATAGAATTGTGTCACCATTTGCTTTGATTTGGCAGTTAATTAATTGAATCAATAGGCAAGAAAAGTTGACTAAATCTTGTCATTAAACTTGAATCTATAAAAATGTGATAAAGAAAATTAGGTTTTCTGTTGTTAACAAGGAAATGTTTGATGGTGTTTTCAGCAACATGTAGGGTAAATATGAATTATTCACAGAAAATATCAAAATAGACTATGAATGACATATGACACTTATTATTTCATCACATCATAACCATTCCATATCCATCTACGTGGGACTGCATTTCAATACTACTCAATAGTGATCAAAATAAAACCTGAACTTTAACCACATCATCACCGTACACCTAATACTCTCTTATATACACAACAAACTAACAAACAAGCTCACATTATCATCCATTTAATACGACTCAACAAAATGAGAGAATTGTTACCAACTGATACTGCAACTTGCTTGTATTTCATCACTGGATTAATGGAATAAGAATACTTGAGCAAAAAACAAGAAAAAATATGGCCACCCCTGAATGCGTAAGCCATCATATAAGCTCAACTCATTTGCTTAAAAGCTAATAAAGTCACCTTACCGACTCAAAAGCAACGTGAAACCTTACACCACAATTTAAACCTCATTAGGGTGTATCTGTTACAGCAAATGTCACTGGGTAGAAAGAACCAAGATGCCATGCATAAATATGCACGGACATCTCAACTTGAAAAAAATTGCCATCTGAGACACAGCACATGGGTACTCATGTGTAATGAGTGGACATTGCCAATACAGGCACTCTTTCTGTATGTGACCTGCTCTAACAAAACCAGGAACAAGTCGCATTTTTGACATTTCATTATTTGCAAAAAAATGTAAGCACTAGACAATAAGCTTTAAAGTGATACCAAAATTATACAAATAGCATCAATACTTTTCATGGATCTTTGTAAATGATACTTTGATATTTTTGCCAAATTGCTATCTAGAGTAATGGGACAATTTGTTTCCCGCCTTACAGGATTGAATAGGGATCATCATAATCAACTGTTATTTATTGATTACATAAACCTCTTTTTAAAAAGTACTTTCAAGGATTTGAAAGTCCACTTAGTCCCACAGTCAAATACCATAAAATTAAGAATTCCAAAATTTGATTTTTTTTTAATGGGAATGTCATCTTTAAAGGCCTATAACTCAAAAACATGTCTGGCGACTTGTTCTGGGTTTTGTTGGAGCTGGTCACATATTCTACAGATGTGGGAGGGAAAAGAGTGAAATACACTGGAGTAGACAGTTTCAAGAGGCTGGCTGGCTGGCTTCGCATGACACAACTTACCTGATGGTTATTTTTTCCAGTTGTACTGAAAGCTCTTTTATGATTAATTTCCTCCTACATTTGAATTTTTCTCTTAAATCTTATTGGGCCTATACTAATCCATGAATCTTCTTCCTCGAAATGTTTCAAATATTTTATGAATCCAGCATGCATCACAACATCTGGCAAAAGGGAACTTTATTTCTCACCTCGAAATTGGTGGCATCGCAGCAGAATAGGCTCACGTGTAAAGGTGGCATAATCAAAATGCTCTCTCGCATGCTGAGATGCTTTATGACCACATTACCATACTCAAGGTGAGAAGAACTATATGAAGTTAACTTAAAGGGGTATTTCGTGATCCTAGCATCCTCTTTTTATGACATTTGTCAGTAGATATCCACAAAAACAGCTTATTCCCAAAATTTCAGTTGATTCTGATTTTGCGTTTGCGAGTTATGGATGAGTATGTGTATTACACTGCTCCATAGACAATGTGTTGTAATTTCGTTCTGGTATACCAGAACGTAATTCAAATATCATGATATCTTTGCTAAATGAATTAATCTGCAAGAAATTTGCTGTACATAAACATTATGTAGCCAGAGGTATCCAGTGATACATTCTAGTGCTACTTCTTACAATATTTTGAGAGTGTTTATACAAGTCTACAGCACCATAGACCAAAACAAGGTAGTGTACTTTCAAAAAGCTCTCAAGGTAATTACAGAAAATGGTAAATGAATGTACTCATCTACCAAGAATGGCATGTGTAGGTACTAAAATGTCACACATAAAAATGCAATGTATTTGCTATGTTTTCTCCCAATTTTTATTCTACATTTTATCTGGTTAAATCAGCTGCAAAGCATGTATGATACACAAATAAAAGCTTGTAAAAAAATGAAGTCGATTCTAAAATAATTTGCTGAGGCATGAAAATTATACAATGATACAATGAAGCTCAGATATGAAGTTTGCTTACTCTGAAATTTTGTTACATAGATCAGCTGGTGTATTTTTTGTAAATACAGATATGCATGCTTATACGGTCTATCGTGTGTTCCACGAAATGCTGTGATGGTGCTTGGTCAAGAGAGGGAGACATTTAGTTAAGTCTAATACCATACAATAGGGTAAAATGCCAGCTGATGCAGTACTTCCACAGTACATGAATTTTGTCTTGCTCGTACTACAAGCTGTCATTTATACAAATTCTTATTATAATTGAGAGATTGATATTCATTTTTGTATAAACAGTTTTGTAAGTTTTCATACCAAAACTTAGCTTAAAGCCGAAATGTAGGGATTTCCAGCAAATTCTAATTTTGTTGATTCTTAACTCTAACTGCCGAAATAATATTAGTAATAAGTGTCATGAACGGTTTCTGTCCATTTGGAGCAAAAGTAACAAGGTTAAGTGAAAGAAACCCTACTGGCTATTTTTTCCTGGAGTTCTATGGAGGACTTAATATCGAATACGACATTATGTCAAAATTGCTCTGTTCACCAGAAACATTTGGCTGATTAAATGTAGTTGTAGGTGCAAGTTGGGACATGTGTAAACATTACAAATATGCCAACAAATCAAGTTTGAAAAAAGAAATCAACCAATTTCATATAAGATTGCACAAAAAAGCTTTAACTTGGTACATTTACATATCCCATCTTCCAGGATTGCATATCTTTTGTCTGTTATCTGAATTATTTACACTTAAAACAAGCATAAAGGTGACCACTGCATTTCATATCATTGCATACTATAATGCTATTACGTCCTGGCCACTTTTATTTTATTTTCCATCAAACTTGTTATTTTAGCACATTCGCATCAATGTCACTCATTGACATGCATTGATTTCTCTAACACTAGCCTCTCTTATTTCTAACCATTTCCCAAAACCACATCACTACCATGCCTTTTACTGACAACATGAAACCCAATACAAAAATTTGATATATCGAATGTGAAGTATTTATTAAAATTTAAGTGCCTATGTAGCGTTGCACATTTTAAGGGCTCTGCTTGGTAATATCAACCACAAGAAAAAGGAACAATTTCAATGCTATGGACGTTAACTTGAAATGACAGATCTTAGGTTGTAATGTTTTGCTAACAACCTGGGATAGGATAATTCAATGATGAGGCAATTATTTTGTAAGGACAGTCGTCGCTAAAAGGCACAGACAGTTACATCATCATCAAGCGCGCACAGGCGTTCTGTATGGAGTAAATTATAGACAACTAGACTTGACTGACGGCTTTGATTTGGTATCAACCAGGTCATCCATCTTGTCAGATTTCATCAAATCTATTTTCCCAAAACAAAAACAAAACAAACAAAAATTACAAACGAAAAACAAAACAAAAACACAATACGGAAGATCTGACACAGAGCAACACAAAAATGTTTTATTTTTATAATTTTATGCTCATTGCTTTATAGTTGACTTGTTTATCCAGTTTGAGAAAAGAAGATCTTGGATTCCAATGTAATTAGTACATTTGTGTTTGAAACTTGTTGCAAGTATATTGTTTACAAAAATAATCCGAAGTGTAATTAGGCAATTTTTTTTTCATTTGTGTTAAGCTTTCGGTGATCTTTTTAACCCTAACGCCCCAAGAGGTTTTTGGGCGATTGTAAGGGAAAGAATGAAGGAAGAGAGAAAACAAAGAAAAAAGTTGTTTGCTCTGGGTTGGATTCACACCCGAGACCCCTCGCATGCCAAGCACTAGATCAGCGACACTTAGCCACTGGTCTTGCCTAATGGGGCTATGGGCTCCCTTGACATAACTGAAATTTTAGGCACAAACCAAAAGTGCCCTCCCATAAAAAAAATCCCACCAGCAAGTAAGGGCATGTACCCTTAATTCTTATTGGGATTTTTAAAGGAGGGAGCTCTCTATTTGTACATGAAATTTACCCTGAGGCAAAGGAGCCCAGGTGCGCCATAAGGCGAACGTTTACGGTATCAAGTAGTATTTTGTAGCATCTGGTAGTGTTAGGGTTAAGGCCATTTTGCATCTTCCAGAAAAAAGGTAACTTTTTTAGCAAATGACAACAGAAAGTTGTTTTTATTTTTCCAATTTCCATGACCATTTCTTTATATTTGACTTATTTATTCAATTTAATTAAAAATAAAAACTTGGCTTACCAATTATGCATATCTTTAACTTTCAAACAAGTGCATAATAACAAATGAAAATCAGAATTTAACATGATCATTTCAGTTGTGGGATGATCCTGAATAATAATTCCGCAGACATGCCCTGACCTTGGCCTTGACTTTAAAAGGTTAGGCACCTTGATATCAATTATACAGACAATTGTAGTCACCAGATGCAATGATATTGCTTCAATTTGACTTCTAATATGACAGAATATAATAAAATGATACGAATAATTCAGTGCACACTGAGCTTCTTCCATTTACCAAATGCAAAAGTCCTGTTTCCATGCCAACAGTAATGTTTCCATGCCGATATATCAACGGCTCATTACTCTGTATGAATTCAAATTACACTTGAACGGGTCATGAACGCTTCACCAATGGAAATCATACCTGGGCCATTGCTATCAAGTCACTGCACTATCACTATAGAAAACATTCAACCCAACCCAATGCTAATGTCAATGATGTAAAGGCAACATAGTGAAAACCACATAGCAAATAAAGTGAATCTTCCAATGTAATCAATTTTTACTATCACTTTAAACTTGCAGCGCTGCCTTAATGCAAGTACGGAGGTATCTTGGGCCCTAGTACTAATGAATTAAAAGCTCAAGACATCAAGGAGGAAGGTTACAAACCGTAACATACGGAGTTAATGAGAGGATGCCACAAAAGATGGATTATATGTCACCACTTTGCATCTTGGTTAAACCGCATACCACAACAACAATAAGCATGACTGTATACAGATCACTACTTTTCTTAGCAAATTTAAATTTCCCAAAAGATGAAGTAAAGAAAGGTGAAGAAAGGCATCTCAAAGGAAAGTAAACTGGACCATATTGACCAAGAAATGTTCTGTGTCACTTTCTTCCTATTTGCCCAAAGAAGGCAGGAAGGTGATGCTATGCTGATTGGCCTGTCATATCAGGTGTTCACAACAGTATTGTAAAATGCAACAATGGCACCTATTTATTTCAATTAGTAAGACAAGGCTTAAATTACATTGTAATTTTAATATATTCTGTAAGTCTAAATGAAAGGTCTCTATCCAGTGCAATTGCACATTGGTGGATGAAAATTAAACATACATCATCATTACATTTTCAGATGTGAATTATTCATGAATTCCTGAACTGAAGCAACAGCTGTTAGATTGTTAAGTCATATCTACTCTTATTATCACATTTTATGGTTTGCATTTTCTTTCCATTTGGTAATAAAGTCTACAAAATCATGCTCATCAAATTCCAATTTTATTTACATTATCAATATACTCCATTCCATCAGTACTATATTAATTCCAAAATTTAATTTTTCCCAAAATGAAAAAAAGACAATGTACTCCTGTTGTGTTTAAAAAAGAAGTATTTACTTTTGATAAAGCACATAATTTCCACTTACTGTATTTGACCACCCAGTTCCGGTCTTAGATGCCAAAGTATGTCATTCCATGGACATGCTTACAGTAACAATGTTATGAAAGTCTTAACCAGATATTTTGGATACAAATAATTTTCCTATTAATATAGCATGTATGAAAAACAGCTTGCTTTTAACTTTTGTTTTACGATTTTTGACCCAATTTTATGCTACATTAGAAGTGTTTACCTGAGATACTAATTGACCAAGGAGTTCTAATTCGGTCAAATGCAGGAGTCATAGTATTACCAGTTCTTGCAACTGTTTACGCATATTAACTAATTTAAAATTGCAAGTACTTAACTTCATTATTGGTGAGCTAACAAAATTTGGTAATTTGATCAACAACACCTGAATACTAAAATCCAACAGTTATGGTTTGCTGTTAAGAGTGAAACTGTGAGCCTTCCAGGTGATAAATCTTTATCTCAATAATCATTATAAACAATCTTCGTTTACAGATACTGAAATGATGCTGCAGCCAAACAAAATTGTTTTGCTAGCCAATGATCGCAACATTTGGAGAAAGTTTGTAGTTGCCTGCACCACAGCTGATTGATGATGATGATGATGATGATGATGATGATGATGATGATGATGATGATGATGATGATGATGATGATGATGATGATGATGATGATGATGATGATGATGATGATGATGAACATTTTTTTAATTTAGCATATCTCTAGGATTGAAGCTAAACACCCCACCCTACAGTGTTATTTCTAGCCATGGAGAACCTTGAACAAGAGTTGGAAACATTTTGATGGTCTCAATCAGACAGTGCACCTTTACAGCAAGTTGTATGTCCTGGTTGTATAACCTTTTCCACTAAGCCAAAAAAGAAACTTGTAATTTTTCACAAGGTCATATCTTAAAATCCTGTCTATCAAAATGAACCAAAATTCCACACAGGATTACTTCAAACTGACACAACAGTAAAATGCACTGACAAGGAAGTTGGAACAGCTTCCTGGACCACATTCACAGTCCAATAATTGGCACCCAGCACAAGAAATCTGTGAAAATGAGAACAAGGTTTCTTTTTTGGCTTAGTGTATCTTAGACAACATGAACTTTTTATTTGCATTTTCCTTACATGAAATAATAACAAGTGGGCCAAAGAAACCCTAATTATGTACTAAATATTTTTCTTAGATTATGGCAGTTTTCAAAAGCCACAGTAACTCTTTGAGTCATACCAGATTTTAATACTGCAGAAAAAGACCCTTGAATGGTTATGGCAAAATGAGGAGGTTTCCAATCTTATTTGAACCAGCAATGCATGTGGCATAATGGTTCAGTACTTTTGTCACTTTAGTAATACTTTGAACTTGACCCTGAAAGATCAAGGTAATGTTTGGATGTTTTTGGTATTTTCTTCAATAGCAAAAGATTCTCAGGAATTCAAATATTACTTGGCAGATAAACATAATTTTTCTCGAATTTTTCAATGAAAAAATCTTAGATGAGAATGTGTCAAATGGGCTGCAAGATTGAGTGAGTCTGACCCCAAAGATGTCCATCTTGTTCAATTATCAATACAGATTTACCAATATAAGCTTTAAATAATTGCAGATTATAATATCCCTGGATATATCAACATGGAAATATTATATCACTGCCAAAACTACTACTAAATCAATGGCATCATTATACAGTACAGGTCTCATAATCATTTCTAACTTGCATTGAAAAGTTGCCCTTGACAATTACAGGCCCAATGAGGTGCAGCTGACTACTCATTCTTATGGAAAATGTATCATAATTTAACACCTTTCTTCGATAGTTAAAAGTCAGAATATTAAATACACTGCAATTTGTTTTAATTCAGCATAATGTAGTTTACATCTTGTAATTGCAGTGAAACTCAGCTAACAGGTGTGGTGTACACATTTGCACTTTTCAGTTAATAAGGTTGTGTTGTGAATGGTGTGTAATCACTCCCCATTTTCTCCCTGTATACCACCTAATGGCTTACCCTGTTTCACTATGCAAAGTTTCATGTAGTATATGTTAGTTGCAAATCAATGTGGACATTAACTAAATTATCTACACGTTTGCTGCATCCTATTCATATGTGTGCAAATTAAGCTCACTTCCAGCTTGGGTATCTACAATCTTTTTTCAATGAGAATACAGTGACAGAAAATAATCAAGCCAAATCATGGCAGAAAAGAAATAAATGCTGTCTACTGAAGATAGCTGTGACATTTAATTAGCCACTCAGGAAAGACCACAAACAAGTTAGTTTGTCTCAACATACATCCATGCACAAAATCAGATTTGACATGCACTGTATTGGACCGAGTTAGCACCTCTTCATTACTATGAACCCCTATAGAACCCTCGCTGTCATAAAAACCCATACATAACATTTGTACATGTATATGCAAATTCAAATACAGATTATCGTTTAAAATATAATGACCTCAGTATTTGACACGGTATGGAACTACGTTCTTTGATGACTTACAGGTATACATGCAATATATACAGGAACACAGTTTGTACATCGCATGATTATGCTCTTTAACTGGCTGCTAGCAGTAAATCCTAGACTGCCATTCGATTTTTTACAGGAAAATTTAACAATAATGTCAAATTTGAATTCTGCTGCAAGTTTAAAAAGAAGAAAATATCATACAGATAAAAAGTATTGGAATAAACGGTTATGAATGTTTATTTTCAGTATTGTGAAAAATCTAAGCATGGACCTCGGAATAGTATCCAGAGGGGATATTCCTTGTTTCCAAAAGCAAAATGTTTAGATTTTAAACAATACCCTCAAAACTGGTGCGCAGTCATTAACCTCTATCTGATTACCTCCATGTTCCTTGTTCTAAAGGTGGTTTACCTCCGTGTGCAATGTTGCGAAGGACTACGCGGCACGACTTCCACATGTGCGTATCCTATGCAACTCAACAGTTCACACACACCCAAGTTACCATATTTTCACATAGCATGATTTTGCACGCATGTTTAATTGGTCTGCAGCATCAAGTCAGTTTTTACCTACTGTGTATTTAATTAACTTAGACTAGGTGTTTTTTAATATATTTGAAAAAATAAGATTTTTTGGTCAAAGTCATCAAAGAAAAGTGTTAGCACACAAAATTATTTATACTCTTCAAATTCCAGGGTTCAATTTGAAACACCATTTCATTTCAATTTTGTTTCATTTTTAGGCAGTTACTTGATTCCACCAAAAGGGGTTCACAACCTTTTCACAAATTGAGTAGGACGGTCAAATACTACATCACTCATCCTCATTTTAAAAAATACTGTATGCCAAGAGCAGGCCTCCAAAAAACCGCGGGAACGCGGGAACGGCGTTCCCAGAAAGGTCACAGAGGTCACAGAAAAAAAAATTGCAAAAAAAAAAAAAAAAAAACGGCGACCATGGAGAACCACTGGACCTATTATGAAATTTCAGAATCATTCACAGTTAATTTTAAAAAGGAAAAAAAATCAGAAAAAAATTACGAAAAAATTACAGTTTGTTATCCTGTATATGCAAACCATTAACCAATGTTTATTTCTTCATCTATCACATAGATGCATTGGTTTTCCATGCATTTATAATATGTGATAGATGAAGAGGTAAACACAAGTTAATGGTTTGCATATTAAGGATAACAAACTGTAATTTTTTCGTAATTTTTTTCCATTTTTTTTTAAATTATCTGTGAATAATCCTAGTCCTTCAGAATAGGTCCAGTGGTTCTTCAAAGTTGTAAAATACTGACATCCGACATCCAATAATCGGTTGAGCCCTAGATGTGATTATACCCAGTATCAATCATATACTATATATGTACTATGACTTATGACAAAACAAATGACAACATTGTTGGAAATTTGTGAGTTTTGACAGTACATGTAATACTTTGAAATTTTAAGTTGTGTTTTTTTGTGAAAAAGGATGTAAATTTATATAGAAAACTGTTCCAAAATAAGGCTCAGATTGCACGAGAGAGCATCTAAAACCCTAAGAGCTTCCAGGGCCCTTAAGCGGGCCCTGGACCCCGGCCGTTAGGATTTCGCGCTTCGCGCTTGTGATATCCGCTACGCGCACATAGGCCTATTTCAGTTATTTCACAGAAAATTTCCAGCACTTGTCATTAAGTTCCCAGACAGCAGAAAATTTTCTGGAGGCCTGGCCAAGAGAGGCCTCCACAGGGCAATTCGCATAATAATGTACAGTAAAAGAGGTGATAGATATGACTGGTTGTGGAATTGATCTAGAGACCTGTCCCACTGACACTTAGAAAGGCCCACCAACATAGCTGCCATTTCAATTGTTATACCGTTCCAGTTGGTTCATTCGATGGGGTCCAACAATTTTTGTTGCACGAAATTAGGTGAGCTATGTGAGGTATGCACAATAACTTTTTATTTGTAGCATTATTTCAAGCATTGCACATCATTTTTTCAAGTACACAATGTCACTAAAATTATGAAAAAGTTGATGGTACCCGACGTTCTATAGCTTTTTACAATAATATATAGGGAAACTACCAAATTTGTAAAGAATGAAATGTTTATCATCAGGTTTGTCAAATGGAAGTTGAAAACTTGTTGGGTCTGACAATATTTAGCAACATTGAATTCGTGATTTTTTTACATTTATCACTATTTTGCCAAATATTGAATAAAACATCTTGTGTAGGTTAATTGAATACACAGTAGGAGCATATCAAGTTGTGATTTTACAAGTTTTTAATTTGAATTTTGATTTTGTAAATGAAAATCAGCAGCTCAATAGTTATGAATTAGGTGATTGGTATGCCTTGGTATGCATGGGGTCCTTAGTTATTATGTCTTACCCATACAACATCCCAAAAATAATGTATGCTGTCTACTGAAGATAGCATACTAAGCATAGCACTTTGGTGACCAGGGGTAGCGTTTTAAGGGGTCTCGGGGTCCAGGACTCCTTGATTTGGCAGGTCCCCGTGATTGGGACCCCTTAATTTTGTACGTCTGTGTAGAATTAGATGCCTGGACCCCTTTATTTGCCAATTTGGACCCCTGGACTCAGCAGGTCACCGCTAACCCTGTTGGTGACACAAACTGGCTAGCTTCTTGTAACAAATTAATTCAAATACAGTATAATATGAGAACGAAAAAATCAGGACTGAGCAGGGATTGAACCCTGGCCACTTGTTTTATGCCCTGTTAGGGTGGGCATATAGGACTCCTTTTTCTTCTTTATTTAAAATAAAATAGATAAAAAGTTTGATATCATCTATAGGAATTATTGTCTACAAATGATAACCAAAACATGTGGTTTCAGCCTTGATACATGTACAGTTCAAAGATAGATTAGTTACATAAAACAAACTATAAATTGCAGATTTGCCATTTTCATGTGCATATGCAAACACCTGGAAGTACTAGCAAAATCCATTTGTATTATTCCAATTATTTTCGTGAGTATTTCTCTTCACAAATTAAAGCTTCATATTAATATGCCAAAATCAAATCAGTAGATATTATATAATTGCTGTATTGTAATTGTTTTTAAATTTTCCATCTGGTACATGCTGGAACAAGGTTTGGGAACCTTTTCAGTAACCTTTTTAAAGAGCCACTAATAGATTTAGTCCAGGGGCCTGTCTTCATCTGGTAGTCCAGTGGTTATAAATATGTACCAGTATATTTCAAGAGTCAGGTCCCTAGAACCCAGGATGATGCAATTTAACATATCCTGTTGCATTTCATGATGTTAGAATTTAGAAGTCATAAATGGAAACAATCATCTTGTCAATTTTTGTCTTTTCTCTTTAAATAGATAACCTGCATGCCAGTGGACAGGTTATCATGATACCTTTATACCCTGAGTGTTGTCAACCCCTGAGCTATAGTTTGATTTCAGCTTGCATCTTAATATACATGTGAAGAAATGGAGTAGTTCCATTCTTTTATTTTTTATTTTCTTAAAAAACTAGCCTGTTAAAAAAAGGACCAGCACATAGGGCTACACACTAGGATGGCTTTCACATACTTATGCATGACTTTGAGAGACACATTTGAGAAACAAAACTTTTTTGCATCTAGGTGAAATAGTTAGTGTATGATTGCAGAATTGTGAACATGTTTCATTGAAATGGTTTTATATGAAAAGTAGGCACCTCAGGCGTATCGAATTGTATTCTGAATACTGAAGCATTTATGATATCAAATAATTTAAATTTTTGAAAATCGCGATATAATACAAATTTTATGACAAATTATAAAAAATTGATATTTTTCAAATTTTTGATATATAACAGTCCTCGAAGTAAATTTTATAAATCTAATGATATATTCTTAAAGTGTATGTAGCTGGGAGGAAAAGCCGATGATCAATTGAAAATTTTGACCTTTCATATTGAAGATATGGATTTTTTTCCCAAAAAGCCCTCATTTTTTTGGTGTTTTGGGAAAAAAATCCATATCTTCAATTGAAAAGGTCAAATTTTTCAATTGATCATCGGCTTTTCATCCCACCTAATACACTATATAAAGTATAAATCATCAGATTTATAAAGTTTACTTTGAGTACTGTTAAATATCAAAAATATCAATTTTAATGATTTGCCATAAAATGTATCACATTGCAAATTTCAAAAATCAAAATTATTTGATATCAGAAACATTCTTGTATTCAGAATGCAATTTGATAATTATGTGCTCTAATGTCCCACAATAAATACTGTCCAAATCATACCCCTTCCTTAATTATTCAAGATTGCTAAAAGTGAACATAAAAGTCTTGCCTACCCATGAAATATCACTCACCTAAACTACTTCTTAGAATGTCATTCTTTTTACGCTTCATTTACAAGCTATCAGCGTT